>NC_056523.1:326314939-326437397 GCF_019175285.1 Sceloporus undulatus
CAACCAACTTTTCCTCACACACTCACCCTAGGTTATACCCATGCAAGGTTGCTTAGAGGTCTATTTGGACTAGTCCAACAGGCTTATCTTCCTCTGTTTAGATTTCTTTTAATCCTTAATAGGGCCCTAGAGAAAAGCTTTGCAAGGTTGAGACTGGGGATGGAAAGAATATTTTAAAAAATTCAAAAATAGTCAAATGCATTTTTTTTCCAAGAGTTGAGAAAAACCTGAGAATGAAGAATCCTGAACTGACAAAATAAGTCCCAAATTGCAAATAGCTTTCCAAAACTGAGTTTTGGAGAATTTCTTGCAGTAGAAAGAAAACTGCTAAAACTACTCCTTGCTACTTCAAAGAGAAACTTAGGCTGCATCTGCGCTGCATAAATAATCCAGTTTCACATCACTTTAATTGACATAGCTCAATGCTATGTAATTTTGGGAACTGTAGTTTGCTATGTCACCAGAGTTCTCTGACAGAGAAGGTGAAATGTCTCACTAAACTCCAGTTCCTGGGATTCCATAGCACTAAGCCATGCTATGATAGTATTAAGGTAGTATAAACCTGGATTATTTCTGCAGGGCAGATGTAGTCTTAGTGAATAATTGCATGTCTAGTAACACAACACAATAGCATAACCAAAACAGTTGTTCACCTGGAAGTAGGCCAGCCTTCCATTTTAATTAATTGTGTTTTTTTCTGCAATCAAGGACATTTACGACTGAACAAGCCCCACTGCAGATAGCAGGATTAACTCTCTTTCATAGGGCTGCCATAAGTTGAAGTTGACTTGATGGCAATTAACAGTAAATCCTTCTAATATGGCTCATAACATATTTTGGCCCATTTCATTCCTACCACATGTCCTTCTCTATATTGATGTATAGCCAGACCACACATATTGGGGTATCTAGTATTGTGTGCTTGCACATCATGACAGAATGGATGCTCTTAGAAACTGAATAGAGTGCTCACATAATGATCCAGTGTCTATGGCCTGTTACAGACTGCCAAAATAAAGCTGCTTCGGGTCTCTTTGGAGGTATGCTATTTAAATGATGCATGGGTCCTAAGAGTCCGGAGATCACACCAAAGCCACACTCCATTCCTAAGCACCGGAGTGCAGCTTTTGGTGCAGCTTCCGGATTCTTACGATGCATGCATCATTTAAATAGCATACCTCCAAAGAGACCCGAAGCAGCTTTATTTTGGCAGTCTGTAACAGGCCTAAGACACTTAAATATGGGGCTTATTGAAAAAAGATAAGCAGAGAAAGTAAATCTGCAGCATTTAGATGGAGCCATCAGTTATCTGCTTAAATCTACAGAGACAGAAGACATTAGGGGAAATTGGGTGAAAAGAAATAGAAAGCAGAAGTGCTCTATAGTGAAACAACAAAAATAACACAATCACTACCTGGGGAATAGGGAATTATGCTGCTGCTGCTAATAGTGAGGCCAAAAAATATGGTGGATAATTTCTCCTTGCCCTAGAGAAATTAAGTGAAATATCTGCTTATTGGATGAAGAATATCAGGCGGCAATATTCACACAGCCATTCATACTTTCATTATTCTTGTGAATAAATGAACTCTTATCTATATTTATTGCTTAATTCGCCCTTCATTACCAATTCTACATCGTTTTGTAAGCAAAATTTGGATTTTTTTTAAAGAAAAGAATTTTGTTGGCAAAATTTGGATTTTTATTCTTTTTAAAGTTAAGGTGTCATGGAAGTGTTGAGAAATGATAATATGGTTTGTTTTCTTAATAAGAATACTGTATAAAATTATGTTTATTTAACTTACATGGGGAAAAAGCCTCATTGAAATTAATGGGACTTTTCTTTTTCTCTTCCTCAATTTATAAACTTAATGAACTATAAACTTCACTTTCATTTGTACATCCTCTGTCACAGTTTTTGAAAACTATGCATAGCTAATTCCAGAGTATGACTATATAATTCTCATTCAGCAGTATTTGTGTAAAGGGGCAGGACAACTTCCATCGGGTTTTCTGAGTTCACTAGTATTCTAGTATTCAAATGGTAAGAATAAGCATTTAGTGCCTTAGGGTTGCTATAAGTTAGAAACAACTTGACGACACACAGCATTAACAAATTGTGGTTAGATTTTAAAGTTGAAATTAGGGTTTACTGTTCACTTCTTGTATTTCCTAAACTACTGAAAATTCAAGGTTTAGTACCCCCCCCCATACACACACATACAACAGGGCCAACAAACTGAGAACCAAGCTATGTCTTTTCTGCTACACACACATACACACACACACAGAGAGAGAGAGAGAGAGAGAGAGAGGCTACAAACACACTGCAGAAATAATTCAGATTCACACTGCTTTGACTGCCATGCCTGAGTGCTATGGAATTCTGGACATTGTGGTTTTGTGAGACGTTTCATCTTCTCTGTCAGAGAGCTCTGGTGCCACAACAAACTGCAATGCCCTGAATTCCGTAGCATTGAGCCATGGCAGTTAAAGTGGTCTCAAAGTGGATTATTTCTGCAGTGCAAATTCAGCCAAAGAGACAAACCTGACTGTTCTCCTCATGGGAACAGAATCATCTTAATGTATGTACCTATCGATTGAGTCGCCATTCATCAATTGATTCCATAAGTCTATTCCAGACAATCAAATAGAATTTGAGTCATACACATTACCATACACACACACTCAAACTCCATCCTAGTTCAATTTTCCATATAAATCAAGGACACACACACCTATATGAACTAGAATCCTGGGAAACAGAAGATGCACACACAATAATTGTTTTCTTCCCCTTCCCCTTCCCCATCCCCTTTCCTTCCTCCTCCTCATCTTCTTCTCCATCCCCTTGGCCTTCTTTGCTGTGAATTTGGCTTTGACTTACAGTGACCCTATGAAGAAGAACTCCAAGAGTCCTGGTTAACAGTAGCCCTGCTCAAGTCTTGCAAATTCAGGGCCATGGCATCTATTATTGAATCAGTTTACACATAGTGTTCTCTTTCTCTTTTGCAGTGAGTCATGCCATCTCATGATATTTGCAAAGTATGATAAACCTCAGTTAGCCATCTTGGCTTCTAGCTCAGGCTTGATTTGCGCTGGGAACCATTCATTTCTCTTTTGTGGTGGTCTGTGGCTGCTGTAAAAGTGTGGAGCTGTTTACAATTGTACCTTGACGCTCCATAGTTGTGGAACTTGGAACAAACTGCGAACATAGGAGAGAAGAATGTCCTATCATGCATGAAGTAAGGAATATTTTGCAGCCCTTGTGTATAGATTTTATAGATGGCTGAAAGTTGCTTCTTCCTTTTCAGGAAGACAGTGTTGATCCAAGTGTTTTCCAAGTGACATTTCTTCTAGGGAACCAATTTTACATGCTAGATAAAACAGGGATGTCACTTCAGGGCTAGACAGATTGGTGGCCTCCAGCTGCCCCTTTACTGGTCGGATCAGTGCCTCGGCAGCCAGTGGCTCTTGCCTACAAGCTGGCACAAAGTGCTGATCTGTAGAGCCCCATAATTCTCAGAAGTACTATATGTTCACTGTCCACACAACACAGATGAGTGTGAGTTATCACAACACAGCAGTAAGTAGTTCCAGTCATCACAGTGCCCACAAATAGCTAACGAAGCCACAAGTCTTGCAATGAAGCCATGAAGTTCTTTATGTACATTGTTTCTACAATATTGGTTGATGATTAATAGGTGGCACAAGCATGGTCTCAACATCAGGGGTGTGTGTAATAGTCGCTCTTGATTGTAGTTGGAAAGCTCATCTGTCAGAAATAGTTATAGATGGCTGCAAGCCTTGGAGCAAACAGTCTATTGACCTAATGTCAAATCTCCCATTGAGGGTCAATGAGTTCAGGATCTCACAGATTGTTCTCATCAAGTGATGGAAGCAGGTTGCCCCGGTGGCTAATTAACTAATTAATAATAGACACTCCAGAGGAATATTTCTTTACACATTTTGTACCAGTCATCTTGACCTTGCTTTCCACATGCTGTATTAATCTGGTTGAAATACAAATTAACCTGCAATTCTTACCAAAATACACATGCACACACATTGCTGCCTTCCCATAAAGACAAAATATATTTGTCTTGTAAGTTACCACACTTCAGAAAAGAAGTTGCAGGAATGTATCTTTGTGCAAAAACTAGGTATGTGTTGCTTTGTGCCTTCAAGAGGACTCTGACTTATGGTCACCTTGTTGTAGGGCTTTATTGGCAGGAAATCTTCAGAGGAGGCTTGACATTTACTTCTGCTGAGGCTGAGAGAATGTGAGAGAGTGTGAGCTGCCTAAGATTATCCAGTGACTTTCCATGACGGAGAAGGTATTTGAACTCTGACTCCCTGAATCCAGATCCACTGTCAAACAACTCTTACTCTTAGGAAGTTCTTCCTAATGTTTAGGTGGAATATATTCCTTGACTTTTCCTGTAGCTTGCATCCATTAACCGGTGCCCTATTCTCTGGAGCAGCAGAAAACAAGCTTGCTCCATCTTCAATATGACAACCTTTCAAATATTTAAACATGGCTATTATATCAACTCTTAGCCTTCTCTTTTCCAGGCTAAACATATCCAGCTCTCTAAGGCTCTCCTCACAGACCATGGTTTCCAGACACATGTTTCAAACAATATACTTTGCATTCACCACATTAACTGCATGTTAAGCAATAGTTTGTGTGCATTTTGGATGTGTGTACTGTTTGCCCAGATACAACTGCAGCCACCTAACCACATGAAGACACCAAAGGAGTCTCAAGGGGTCCTTTCACCATACACAGTTGTAAGTGAGCAAGGCCACAACCATCTTGGAAGTACATGTGGGTAGAGAGTACTGACCCCCCCACCCCACCCCCAGCCATATTATATATAGAAAAAAAGGTGTTGGCAGGTGGTGATTGGTGGGAGAAAGCTGTACTATGAAAGAGACTGTATAAAAGCTTGCCCCTGCACTCTGTTACAGTAAAAACTATTACCTTGAACCAAGAAACGGCTGGTAATGGCCTCCCTGTCACTGAGACTGTTTCCTAATGGGAGGCTGGGATGATGCAATTATAGTGCTATGATGTCACTTTAACTGTCATGGCTCCATCCTATGGAATCTTGATATTTTCACTTCAGGGAGGCACCTTTAGAAATCTTACCTAGAAAGTGCTATGGCTGAACAGGCAAGCTCCACATTTGCATAGGATGTAGCCATGACCATTAAAGTGGATTCATAATGCTCAAACTTTGTAGTGTGAAAGGGCCCAAGATTCCAAACAAACCATGAATCTATGTGATGATTCCAAAGAAACAACATGCAGTACAATAAGCATGGACCAAGAGAAACATGACAAACCCAAAACAAAATTGGATCACGTATACATCACTACAAAAACAGACTCAAATTTCAGCACCATGTGTAATTGTTGTGGTATGACAGGACCAGACACTGTCCTTGGACTTGTTTGGTGTAATCTCCCTATAAAAGTGCTTCTCAGGATTTCCAAGGAACTAGCTACCTCAGGAATCAGCATCCCCCGCCTCCATGCAACATCCTCCCATAATATATTAGTATCCATTGGCTACAACTATTTCTTTCTTTCCTAGAAACTTGCTGAAGACCAGAAGCCAATGGCTTGCAGACCTACATTGGTTCACATAGCAGCACTTTGGCTAACACTGCCGTATATAAAGTTCAAAGAGACAACAATGCTCTTGGATTCACACAGCATTCCTCAGAGGTGTTTGACAGAACTTTTTCAACTAGATGCAAGGTGGACTTACTAGAGACCTTGAAAGGTCTCTCCCTGTAAGACAGTCTTCATGAGAAAAAAGCTAGAATTTGAACCTTGATACACACACACACCCTACTCATTATTTGGGAAATGAAAATTTGCACCTGTCCACATGTTTGGTGGGTGCATGTTATGTAGTGGCATCCTTCCATTGAAACATTCAGCTTTCATCAACTTACTTTCTCCTTGTTAAAAGAGAAAGAAAAAAAACCCCAAGAATAATAACTTGCCTGTCATTTTCGTGTGAGGCAAGTGAGAAAGATTGATTGTGATTTCTTATCAACATCTGTCCAAGCCTATAATTATTTGCATTTGAGAAGGATTCCAGCTCAAACAAAAACAAAAAGGGTGGTAAAAAGAGAGTAAGAGTTGAAAGAAAAAAAGAAAGAAAGAAAGAAAGAAAGAAAGAAAGAAAGAAAGACATTTTGCTAGGATGCGACATAACTGGCCATTTTCTCGAGACAAACAAAGATTGCTTAACCATGAGAAAAGGAGATAGTGTGACATTCTTCTCAGTTTTCCCCTCCCTCCTCCTCTTTTTGCATATCAAAAATCAAGTCTAAATAACAAGGCATGCTTGTTATAAATGCTCGCATATCATCTCTGCTCCCCAAATAAGCGGCTTTCATAATAATGGCATGCAAATAGCAATGACAGAAGTCGTGCAAATCATTTCAGGAGTAAATCATGGTAATAAATTCTAGTTTGTCTGAAATGGCAAAAATTTCTGAGGAATTAGGAAAAAAGCGGGAGGGATTTGGAACGCACAAGGATCGGCATTCATCATTGCATTAGCTCGCAACTGGACACTCTACATTATTATTATTTTTTTCTTTCCCAGCTCAGAATCAAGGATTTGAGGAAACCTGATCTTGAAATGTCTTGACATCTGTTTCTTCTTTCAAAAAGTGCTGTCTTACAGCAGCTCCCATCACCTATGAAGATGTGGAAATGTGTTACTAAAGTTGCTACTGATTGTAGCCTCTAGTGCAGATCTGTGGTTAATTTGGTAAAATCACCCTAGTCTTGTGAAAGGAAATAAACAAAACAGTTACAACTTGTCTAGCAAAATGCCTGAACCAGTTCCCCATATTGCAAAATCTTATTTTCCCTCCTTCTTTTATCTTGTTTCATAAACTGTTTTGTATTTTAAAAAAAAGGATTGACATGTTCTGAATCACGATAACTAATGTTTAGCATGTTATGTATTGATGTCACTAGGCCTTGACTCACAGGCATTGTTCTTGTTATCAGGTTTGGGCCATGAAATATCAGGGACTAGGATGCCCCTGAACTGGTAGTGGGAGCCAGAATAGGACCAGCACAATAACAGTAGCAGTATTAGCAAGTAGCAGCTAATAGAGCATCCCTAAATAAGGAGTAAGTGTGGTGCAGTGATTTAAGTACTGAAGTCTAGGAGGCCTAAGTTCAAATTGCCACTCAGACAGGCAAAGCCTCTGGGTGTCCTTGGACAAGTGACACTCTCCTAGCCTCAGAGGAAGGCAGTGAGAAAATTCTTGCCAAGAAAACCTTCTGATGGGTTACCAAAAGTTTAAGCTGATTTGAATGGGGATAACAAGGGTAAAAAAAATATCCAGGGTGGACACTTGAAGATCCATAAGGATACTGCAGTTCTCCTTCTTCATGGCCAGAGTAGGATATTTGTGGTTAGAGGCCACTCCAGTGTGAGAGGGCATGACACTGACTGTCACTGGTCTGCTGCTGGGCAGCGGTGGCAGTAATGGGACATTATGGGTTGAAGCTCAAAGGCCCACTTGGTTCCAGGGTTTCCTCTTCAGCCTCTCCAAAGAAAAAGAGGGAAGCACACCAAATATGGAGTTGGTATACTTAATCCCATTCAATTATAATCAATGGATTTTGGGAGATGGAAGGTGATGGGGAGGGGCTTTCCATTTTCTGCCCTTTCCTAAGTAGGACTTTCAATCCAACAGTGGTTGCATTTGGGATTGCCTGCACCCAGGACTGTACCTTTCTGCTACCAGCTTTTATTCAGTATATTCCTCATGATCAAAGTTATCTCTATAGTGCTTGTAAGAAGGCCAGATTTGTTACTGCCATTACATGGAAGGGGTAAGGAACAGAGAGCAGCTTCTCTAGGGCTAATTTGTAAACTTGTCACTAAACAAAATATAACAGCAAGCTTGTGGATTGAGGACAATTATTCGAGAGGAGAAGAAAAGAAGCAGCATTTCCACTAGGCTTGCAACATTTTTCACTGAGCTTCATTGAAGAGAACATTTTGAACTCAGGGATTCACACTCAAGGGATAAGGATGGGGCATCTGAGAAATTTCCCACTGAAATCAGTGGGGCTGCAAAGTATTTATCCTGCATAGTATTTATGTAAGCAGCCCTCTCTGTTTACTGAAGCACAGTGAGAATCCCCCAAACTATTCCTCTTTATGTAATGTAAAATGCTAGACAAGGGAGAGAAGGAAACCAACAAGAGTATTAAAAGCATAAAAACAAGATGCAAAAGCACACAAAGACGTACCTGTCAAGACAAAAGATCAGATTGTTGTCTTCTTGAACACTAGTAGTATTTCCTAGGGAAGACTAAGACTTTCAGTGCAGTTCATTTTTTTTTTTATTGGAATTTATCAAAATCTTTAAAATTTGAATGTGAGAAAGAACAAGGCAGAGAGCTTTTGATTATGCTTTCATTCAGTACTCCAAGGAAATAGTCCAACTTCTCTGAAAATTGTGTGCTGTTTGTTGTTAATTGCTGTCGAATTGATTTGGACCTATGATAACCCCATGAATGATGGATCTGTAAATCACCCTGTCTGCATCCACACTGCATAAATAATCCAGTTTGACCCTGCTTTAACTGCCCTACTGAGTGCTCTGGAATTCTGGAAATTGTAATTTGTTGGAGGCACCAGAGGTCTATGACCAAGAAGGCTAAATATCTCACAAAATTGCAATTCCCAGAATCACATAGCATTGAGCCAGGACAGTTAAAGCAGTGTCAAACTGGATTATTTCTGTGGTGCAGATGCAGATGAAGTCAATAACAGACCTACTCAGGTCTTTCAGAGTCAGGACCATGGTTTCCTTGATGGAGCCAATCCATCTGGAATGTGGTCCTCCTTTTCCTTGCAGTTTATCACGCTTTAACACCTTTCCCACTGACTCATGTCATACCATGATATGTCCAAAACATAATAGCCTCATAGTTTTTTTGTGGGTTTTCCGGGCTATGTGGCCATGTTCCAGAAAAGTTTCTTCCTGATGTTTCGCCAGCATCTGTGGCTGGCATCTTCAGAGAAATTCTGAAGATGCCAACCACAGATGCTGGCGAAACGTCAGGAAGAAACTTTTCTGAAACATGGCCACATAGCCCGAAAAACCCACAAAAAACTATGGATGCTGGCCATGACTTTACATAATAGCCTCAGTTTGGTCATTTTGGCTTCTAGGGAGAGTTCAGAGTTGATTTGCTATTGGATCAATTTTTGGGTCATTTTGGTTCATCTTTTCTCACCACCAGAGTTGACTCTAATAATAATAATAATAATAATAATAATAATAATAATAATGTATTTGTATTTTCCCACTTCTCCCAGTGGATTGAAGCGGGATTACAACCAGAAAAATCTCCATACAATGGCAATTATATCTAAAATACATATCATAGAAACATCAGACTATATAAAAAATTCATTATAACAACAACAAAACATTGGTCAGATTATGATGTTATGAACCGGAAATGAGGTTTTCTACAGTTCTTCATAGAAGGTCTGGTGGGTATGCCCGCTAGAAGAGATCTGTCTTTAGTGCCTTCTTAAAGCCATCTAAGGTCAAGATGAGGCGGATCTCTTCTGGCAGATTGTTCCATAACCTGGGGGCCATAGCTGTGTATGCTCTTTTGGAAGTAGCTGTTAATCTGACCTTTGGGCAATCAAATAGGTTCTTCCCTGTTGTCCTGAGGGTGCGGGGCAGATTGTGTAGGGAGAGGCATTCCCTCAAGTAACTCGGGCCCAAGCCATGCAGAGCTTTAAAGGTAATAACCAACACTTTGTATTGAGCCCGGAAGCTAATTGGCAGCCAGTGTAAAGATTTTAAGACAGGTGATATATGATCTGACCTGGAAGTTCCAGTAATCAATCTGGCTGCTGCGTTTTGAATTAATTGAAGCTTCCGAACCTGGTACAAAGGTAGCCCCATGCAGAACGGATTACAAAAATCTAAGCGAGAGATTACCAGTGCTTTTACCACCATTTCAAGGTCCTTTCAGTCCAAGTAGGGATGCAGTTGGCGTATCAGCCTAAGCTGGTACCAAGCACTCCTGGCCATCACATCCACTTGAGATGATAACTATAGAGATGGATTCAGGAGTACTCCCAAACTGCGAACTTTGTCCTTAGGGGTGAGTGTGACCCCATCTAGGACTGGATGACAAATCTCAGTCCCCAGACTTGAAGTGCCTATCACGAGTACCTCCGTCTTCTCTGGATTCAGCTTGAGTTTATTTTCCCTCATCTAGCCCATTACTGACCCCAGGCAGGCATCCAGAGGAGAGATGCCATCCTTAGTCACTGTGTCAGTCGGAGACATAAAGAGATAGATCTGGGTGTCATCAGCGTACTAATAACACCGTGCTCCATGTCTCCGGATTATCTCTCCCAGCGGCTTCATGTAAATGTTAAATAGCACGGGGGAAAGACTCTAGAGAAAGAGAGGTGACATAAAAGCTATTTGCCAAAATGTTTGTATAGTGCACCCGTGTCATACGCAGCTTTAAGCATATTATTATTATTATTAACCTTTATTTATGAAGCGCTGTAAATTTACACAGCGCTGTAGATACAATCTTTTTAGTTAGACGATTCCCTGCCCTCGGGCTTACAATCTAAAAAGACATGACACAGAAGGAGAAGGGAGTGGTGGAGGCAAAGGGTAAGAGGTCCAGCAGTTCCTCTCTACCTCCAAGGCCTGGACCAAGGCAGATGGACTGGAAAATACATACTCACAAGTAGAATAATACATATACAGTACATAGCAATACAGGAAATGGTTTGATAATCAGGCATCAAAGAACATCAAATAGTAAGCAACAATTATGCAATGCCTGGGAAGGCTTCTCTGAACAGGATGGTTTTCAACTCTGTTTTGAAGCTGGTTAAAGAAGTGATGGCTCTTGCTTGTGGGGGAAGAAGGTTCCAGGAGTGAGGGGCAGCAAGTGAAAGGGGGCGAATCCGGGATGGGGCAAAGGAAATCCTGGGCTGAGACAGCAGACCTTGACTACCAGAACGGAGGGCCCGAGTGGGAAGGTGAGGAGAAAGAAGGTCTGATAAGTAAGGAGGGGCCAGTCCATGGAGGGCTTTAAATGTCGACAGCAGGAGTATACTGAATATGGAAAGGGAGGGGGAGCCAGTGAAGGGATGCCAACACAGGAGAGATGTGGTCAGAGCGGTGGGTGGAAGTGATAATGCGTGCAGCTGAATGTTGAACAGAGATTAAAGGACGGAGGTGAGAAAGAGGAAGCCCAGCCAGGAGGACATTACAGTAATCAAGTTGTGAGATCACTAGGGCATGGACCAGGATCTTGGCAGTAGAGGCGGAGAGATAAGGTCAGATTTTGGCAATACTGTACAAAAAGAATCTACAAGCCTTGGCTGTGGTCTGGATCTGAGGGATACACGACAAAGAAGAGTCAAAGATAAAACCAAGACTGCGGGCTTGCTGGACTGGTTGAATAGAAATGTTGTCCACAGAGGCAGAAAAGGAGTGATGAAGGGTGGGCTTAGGAGGAAAGACAAGAAGCTCCGTCTTGGACATGTTTAGCTTCAAACCTCGATGGCGCATACACTGCGAGACAGCTGTGAGGCAAGACGAAACTTGCTGTTCAAGTCTTGGAGAAAAGTCAGGGGTGGAAAGATACAACAGGGTGTCATCGGCATAGAGATGGTAGGAAAAACCAAAAGAGCTAATGAGTTTTCCTAAGGACAGTGTGTAGAGAGAAAACAGAAGGGGACCCAGAACAGAGCCCTGAGAAACTCCAACAGATAAGGGAACAGGAGATGAAGTCTGACCACCTGCAATTACTGCAAAAGATCTGCCAGACAAGTAAGATCTAAACCAGTCAAGAACAGAGTCTGAGAACCCAAGGTCAGAGAGTATGTCAGTTAGGAGACAGTGATCAACGGTGTCGAAGGCTGCAGACAAATTGAGAAGGATCAGAACAGAGTAAAGGCCGTTAGCCTTGGCCTGTAAAAGGTCATTCGAGATCTTAGTGAGAGCTGTCTCTGTAGAATGCCTTGGGCGGAAACCAGACTGAAAGGGATCAAGGTTGGAGTTGGCTTCAAGAAACTCAAGACAGCGCGAATAAACAACCCGTTCCAAAACCTTAGAAAGAAAGGGAAGAAGAGAAATCGGACGATAGCTAGACAAAGAGGAGGGGTCAAGAGAAGGTTTTTTCAGAATTGGGGAAATGAGAGCATGTTTGAAGTCCGACGGGAAGGAGCCTGTAGAGAGAGAGATTGAAGATATAGAAAAGCGAGGGCAGAAAGGAGGGAGCTATAGAGATTAGAAGATGAGTAGGAATTGGATCAAGAGAACAGGTTGCAGGTTTGGAACAGTGCAGAAGTGTAGAGAGTTCATCCAAAGAGGCAGGAGGAAACACAGAAAATTTTTTAGGCGAGGGCGATAGAAGATTAAGAGCAGAAGAAGAATTGGGGGGGACTATCTCAGAGCGAATAGTGGTAATCTTAGAGATGAAATAATTAGCAAAGTCATTAGGAGAGAATGATGAAGAGAGAAGAGGGAGGTTTAAGCAACATGTTGAAGGTGGAGAATAATTGCTGCGGGCGCCTCTCATTGGTGGAGATCAATGATTTGTAATAATTCTGTTTTGCCATAGAGAGGGCATGTGAGAAGGAAGAAAGAACAAATTTGAAATGGATAAAATCAGCCCACTGTTTGGACTTTCTCCAAAGACGTTCGGCCGCTCTAGAGCAGGACCGGAGAAACTTAATGTTGGGGGTAAGCCAGGGCTGAGGCCTAGTCTTAGAGGAAGAAGTGTGTACAGAGACAGGGGCAAAATGATCAAGAGTTGAGGAAAGAGTGGAGTTTAATAAAGACATTCCCTGAATCATCAGAATCCCCGAGATTTAGGGAAGAGAGAGATGAATCCAGGGTCAGACCAAGATGGTTAGAGTCAACAGATTGAACATCACGAAAATGGCATTGAACAGTATGACGAGGAGGAGGAGTATAAGTATAAGTAAAAGCATATGCTGAAAGCCATGTGGGGAGAAGGGGTGGTGCATCCCATAGGGACTAATGGGACGCTGCCACGCCGCCACGCCGCCGTGTGCACAAGACCTTTCATTTAAATGGGGCTTGAGCATAGGTGGAATTTGCTTTACGAGGGGGAGTCCAGAACGGATCCCTCACATAAAGCAAGGGTGCACTATATAGGATTGATGTGGCCAAACGTAGCTTGTCTGAGCTTTGTGGGGTTTGTTGAGAATCAGTCTTTGAAAGGAGTTTTGCCTTTGTGGTACTAAGGGGCTTGACAGACCGCCCCAAAAGGGTAGGCTGGAGCCGCCCATTTTTGCTCCCGAGGGAGTCTGGATCAACCAAACTGTGCAGGCTCCCTCTGCACCAAAAAGAACCTGCTAAAAGTGGGTTCTTTTTGGTGTGCGCGGGCACCACCATCAGTACTCCATTGGTCCACTGCTGTGCATCGATGACACAAGCACGGTGCCCTGATGTGTGGACGTGAGCTGCGCTTGTGTCATCATGGAAGCCCCATGTAGACGGGACGCTGCCAGGATGGGGCCGCTGCCACACACTAGGGTTCAGGAGTGTGTGGTGGCTGCATATGTCTGTCTATATGTACCAGGACATGGAAACCTTCAGGAGTTGAAATTCACTTCTTAAATATGTTGCAGATCTCCCCTCTGCATTGTTAAACATTGAAAAATACAAATTTCCCAGCCACTTAGATGATGTAGGGCATTTGGGGCAGTTTGTGACAATCCCAGAGAGCCCTGAGATAGAAAGTTCATCTTTTGTCCCACCACCCTGATTTAGATGACAGTACGATAGATTGACAAATTATATCATTTGACAAAATTGTTGATTAAGGGCTCCTCCAAAGTCATTAATAGTCATACGGCTGTGAAAGTTATAGCTTTGTCTGGTTGGTTTTTTTTTTTTTTAGATCCATAATTTGTTTTTATTTTTATAATATTTTTCATCTTTCTCTTCCCCCGCCCCATTAATTTCTGTTGGTGACTTTTTATTCCTAATGCAAGGTCCGCCCCCTCTGCCCACCTCAGCCCTGGGAATTTGCAATAGAAGCTGCTGTAAATGTCACAAGTCTGTATCCAGTTTCTCAGTGTGCCATGCTTTATTTTGGGGCAGTGCCAGTAACCTTTGCTGCAGTTGTTACCTGCTGGCTTTTGTTCCTTCATTACATTTTGGGTTACCTGAATGCTTCTTCCTGCATTTTTATAATGTTAAAGTAGTAAGGCCTTATATCATTGTAGCAAACAAGCAAACAAATTAGAAAAAAGGCATTTTAAAACACAGCAACCAAGATCCCGAATCATCAGAACTCTGTTTTCATAGCTGCTTCTGACAATACCACTCCTCCCCAAAAATTACACTTTCAGTCTAGAATCTCCCCCAACTAAAAAGTTTCTGAAATCATGAAAACTGGGTCTCTAGTAAATGCTGACTGCAGCAGTGTCCTGCTCATGGGATGCATTAAAATGGGCAGTTGGAAAGACCCTTTTTGGTCCTATTGCAGGTGCTTGGCTCAATGTGGCCACCAGCCAGGACAGCTCTGTAGTTAGCCGTTTCCAATTCCCTGATCTGAAATGCCTTGGAAATCCTTCTGTTGAAGGCATTGCCTGGCTTAAGAGGTTGGTTTTGTTTATGATTAATGATCATAAACATGAATCCCAAAAATTCTGAGATTGTATGTCCAGTTAATGATCTCATAAATTTTGAAGAGGATGTCAGCCAGTGTCTGAGATGAAGAGCCGCCCGATTGCATTTTGTAGAGAGATAGGATATAAATTATTATTATTATTATTATTATTATTATTATTATTATTATTGATGCTGGGAAAGAGTGGTGGTGTTGAGTCCCAAGGATGGCAGGGAAGTAGATCCACTCCATACCTCAACCATACCTCAATAGACATAAAAGAGCAGGTGAAAAAAAACATGCAGACTAGGTGAAAAACCCAATATATTTAGGGGATGGCTGAATGGGGGAGTAGAAACACTTGTTATAAGGCAGGAAAACTCAAAAGAGAATGCCCTGACATTTCCATGAACTACTGGGCAAGGGGTAAGAGCTCTAAAGTGGCATTGGGTGAAGGCATAGCTTAACTGACAGTTTGATTTCTCCCTCATTTAAATGTAGGAAGCCTCAAGCTCCTGTATTTGAAAAGCAGCTGGATAAGTGTGGCTGGGGTCCCAGCTGCATATGGGTTGCACTCGCCCAGCCACGGCTGCATGTGATAACACCTGTGTTTGACTTTTCAATCCTGTGTCTATCCCAGTGGGACTTTTGAATTCTTCCTTTGAATTCTTGTTTATAATGTCCACCCATACAAAAAAACTGAATATTCAGAGGTTTGAGAAGGGGTCTGGTGGAGATTAGGATCTCCAAAAAAAGTCCCAGGGCTGTCTGTGGATCTATAGGATACAGTCTGCCCAACACTGGCATAAACAATATTAAGATGGATGAGTGGTTGATTTGGTATAAGGCAGCTGACTAGATTATAGCTAAACTTGAATGGCAGTTCTGGGAAGAATCAAAGCTATTATTTGTTATCCCTGTCTCTTTTAAATGGAAACAATGGAAACAAAAGGACAATAAATGCATAGTCAGCACCTAAGCATGTTATGGAAAGTTCACCAGAGAAGAGGCAACTCTCTGAAGCTTTTTATTGAATTATGAACCACAAGCATCACTGGATCATGTCCCCATAAGACTGTGCCTGATTCTTAATGTGTCTGAAGATTTGGGACTTTTAAAGGAGGTACCCACAGCCCCAGACCACTGAAGGACTCTTTCTCTATACATACTACACCATCTGTATTTTCACAGCAACTCCATGGTTATCAGTGGCTGTCTATTTCCAGTCAGCGTTCTAATTTCTTAGGTGAGTGAGATGCTAATCAAGCAGCTTGAGACCAAGAAGCTGATGAAAATAATCAAATCCAAATTTGTCCAGAGGGAAACACACTCAGCTTTGAAGTAGGAGAGAGGAAATTGTCATGTTGAAGCCATCGGAGACAGGTTTCCTGTTACAAAGAAGGCCCTAGGGAGATGGTACCTGATTTGCTCCTAGTCGGCTTGGCATCTCAGTGACAGGGCAATTGTAATTAGAAGGAACCAAATGAGAGAGATGCCAGTTCCCCGCTCTTGTAATTCAGACAGCAAAGTTATAGCAGTGCCGCATTCTGTTTAAATTGAAGAGGGAGAGTTGCAGATATAATGCTAAAAGGTAACACATTTCTCCCCTCTGGGGACATCTTTACATGCAATTCAGATCAGTCTCCAAGGAGAAAAGAAATCAGATGCAGACACTGGGATCCAGATGTTCACATTGTTCCCACTGGAATTGTAAAGTCTTACACGAAGTATGAGCAAGGGTGAAAAAACAGGTTTGGTTCTTACTGGAAAATTTCAGCAGCAACTGTTAGTAGAGTAGCACGCTTTTAAAATGTGGTAGTACTTGCTGTCTATGCAGTCTAAGTTATCAGTCCACTAAAACTTTTAGGTCCCTATCCTTGGTAGTTCTCTGATGGCATGATAAATATCTACATTGTACACATGTTCATGGCCTAATCTCCATGACTATTTCTGACCTCCAAGAACTGGTGGTCTTCTCAAAGATGAAACTACAGAAACCAAGATTCTGTATGAATCTAGGTATAGAAAAGTAATCCAAATGACCAAGGGACTGAATCAACTCACCTATGAGAAAAAATTATAATGGTTCAGGCTGTTTAGCTTAGAGAAAAAGGTGAAAGGGAGGTAATGTGATCAAGGTTAATAAAATATCCATGGCATTGAGAAACTAGATAGAGAATTTTTTTCCTCCCTCTCTTACAGGGATGGGGATAATATTCAATAATATTTGGAAAATGGTAAACAAAAGGTGTTTTTTGAGTGTACAGAAAGATTGATGGATAGTATTCTGGGATGAAAGTAATTTTTGCAGCACAGACCTGGTCTGCACAAAAAGAGCATATATTTTCCAGCAGAAAATAGCATTTTCTGTGCAAGAAAGATTTTCTGTGCAGTGAATTTTTCAAGTCCCTAACCACAACATTTTCTTCACAACAGTCAAAAGTTTCTGTGCAAAAAATAAAAATTTCTGTCAAGAAATACCATTTTGTGTGCATATAAATATTTTGCATTCTTAAAATAATGTTTTCTAGGGCGGGAAAAGCTTATGAATAAGTCCAAAACTTGGAATAGTACTTGAAAACTGCATTTAAAAAAAACCTGCACATAGAATGATAAAATCCTAGATGTGGCAAAAACAACCCACAAGGGATATCCAGTCCAACCCTCTGCCATGCAGGAATACACAAAGCCCTCCTGACAAATGGCCACCCAGACTTTTGAAAATCTTCCAAAGAAGAAGACTCCACTACACTATGAAGCAGCATATTACATTCTTGAACAGATCTTATCATCATAAGTTCTTTCTAATGTTTGGATTCAATCTCCTTTCCTGTAGTTTAACTCCATTGTTCTGTGTCCCAGTTTCTGGAGCAGCAGAAAGCAAGCTTGCTCCATCCTCAATATGTCACTCTATCAAATGTTTAAACCTGCCTTTCATGTCATTTCTTTACCTTCTCTTCCCAGGCTAAACATACCCAACTCCCCAAGAAACTCCTTATAGGGCACAGTTTCCAGACCTTTGACCACTTTGGTCATCCTCATCTGGACACACTCCAGCTTGTCAATATCCTTTTTGAACACAGTATTTCAGGTGAGGTCTGACCAAAGCAGAATTGAAAGACACTATTATTCCTTCAGTCTAGAAACCATACTCCTATTGCTGAAGGAGAGACAGCATGGCGTAGTGGTTTGAGTTGTAACTACAACTCTGGAGACCAAGCTTTGATTCCCAGCTCAGCCAGTGGGTGACCTTGGGCAAGCCACATGCTCTCAGCCTCATGGGAAGGCAATGGAAAACCACACCTGAACAAATCTTGCCCCCCTCCCCTAAAGAAAAAGACTATGGTAGGTTTGTCTTAAGGTAGTTGCCATAAGTTGGAAACAGTGTGAAGACATACAACAATAGTAACAAGATTCATATATACTGTTTTATCTATTGATTCATGTTCATCTTGCAGCTTTCAAGGACTTTCTTGCACCTGGAAGAATATTATTAAAATTACTTGCTACTTCCTTTAAGAACAAAGCTGGTGAAGAATGACATCCCTTCACTCTCATAGCACTATGTCATTCACCAAAAGGTCATCCAGTAAGGCTAAATAGTGGGAGATTCAGTGAAGGTTAATGGATTAATTAACATGGTGTGTAGCTAAACTCTCTGAGCCAGCATGGTGTAGTGGTTTGAGCACTGGAGTACAACTCTGGAGACCAGAGTTTGAATCACTGCTTGGCCATGGAAACCCATTTACTGACCATGGACAAGTCACATTCCCTTAGCCTACGAGAAAAGCAATGATAAACCAGCTCTGTACAAATCCTGCCAGGAAAACCCCATGATAGGTTCACTTAAGGGTTGCCATAAGTTGTAGAGGACTTGAAGGCTACAACAAAATGGGTAACTATCAGTATATCTGGTGCAGAGAATCCCCCAATTTAGCTATTTCTTGTTGTAGTTATACCTTTCAAGTCCTCTACAACAGCAACAACAACAAATAGCTAAACTGGGGGATTCTCTGCACCAGATATACTGATGGCTGCGCATTTTGGCAGTCTTGAAAGAGGATTAGATACATGCAGGAAGGTTCAGACCAACATGCTTATATATGATCACCCTTTTGTCAGAACCAATAGAACATTTGTTTAACAGTTGTTGAAGAATGTGAGAGGGAAAGTGCAGCTGTAACCATATTCTTCTGATAGGTTTCCCGGGAGCAACAGCTTGACCATTTTTAGAAGCAAACTAGTATATATAGGTCTTTGTTTTGATTTAGCATGACTTATCCTGATGTTAATGATATTTATGTGATTTTTATGGCTGTTTGGGTGACTCGGGCGCGTTACAGACCGCCCAAAGGGGTGGCCTGTATCCGGCTCTTTCCCTGCCGGATCGGGGCCTCAGCTGCCGCAGCGGCAGCCTCTGAGACCCCGATCCGCTGCTTTCCAGGCCGCGAAACGAAAGGGGTGTCCTTGGGACTTCATGCCCCAAGGACACCCGATGGCAGTGGGGATGCTGAGAAGGGGGCTGCTCGGCCACTTTCTCAGTTGCGTTGCTGGCACAGCCATGTAGACACTGCACCAGTGACGCAAATCCTGGAAGGAACTCCAAAATGGAGCTCCTTCCAGGGCTGCCAAAAGAGCGCCCCAGGCGCCCTCGCACAATGCGAGGACCTCACTTCCGCGCCATCCCATTTGGAGGCGGCGCAGTGGTGACATCCCCATGGCAGCACCCGTGTGCATAGGGCGCCACTATTTTGTACGTCCTCAGGACATACTAGGGCTAGGGGCGTGCATAAAGCACACCCTTTTCTAACCCTAGTACGTCCTCAGGATGTTCTTTATGCCCATTTATAACGGGCCTCAGTTTAAGCTATCTGGACCTTAATTGGACTTTGGCATTGGTTAACCCAAATTCATAGCCCCCATATGCATCAGCTATACCCTTTTTCATAGTACAGATGATGATTTTGGAAACTATTAATTTAGAAGTATAGAACCTTGTGAAGGTAAGGCCTGGGAGAAACCTGCTTCCCATAACACCCAACCAGTGGCCTCTGAGATTTTTCCCGTGTTGTTCCCCAGTGACTAGTATACAGAGATGGGCTTGCTATATAGCTGCAAGTAGCATACAGATAACAGGACTAGAAGCAATTGATTGTGCATGTATCCATGGGTTTGACCCCTGCTGTTGGTTCAGATCCTGACATATTTTACTTAGATGTGGAAAAAGAAAAAGAACAAAATAAGAGAATATCCAGAATGACAGCATGCTTCAGTGTAAGACTGTAACATGTAGGACTGTCCCTCATCTACTTGTCACTGAAATTCAGTTCAGTTCATGATGTAATTTTTCAAAGAAAAAAATATCACTTTTTTTACTCACTCTAGCTGTCTCCCATCACCTTGTTCTGTTGCAAAAGTCATCTGCAAAGCACAACTCTTCTGTTGCCTCTAGTTCTTATATTTAGGAAATTAAACGTTTCATGCTCAGCCTCTAAGGTGGATTGGTTTCTCCTTTGGTCTGTGTGTTCCCTTTATGATTTTCTTTTCAGTGCCTGGAGTCAGCAGTTCTAAAATCAGTGCTGGTCAATCTCTGCCAGTTTCCAGATCTATCACCTTGCCTTTTTTGTACCAGGGGGAGGGGGAGATATAAAATGACCCATATTAAAAAATAAGAGAAAAAAATTGCTATGGAGGTGGCAATAATGAGCAAGGTAACACAAGGCCTACCATTATTATTATTATTTTTAAGTCAAGGTTCTGTTTCAATTCATTACTATTTTGCATAATCTAAGGAGTTTATCACACTGGATGGATCCCGTGCAGAAACGGGATTTAAAAATCTGGGAAAAACCCACGTTGGGGTTAATAAACAATAACGTGACATTAACCTGAATAGAAAGTTGACAAAGCCCACACTTGTTTACTTTCAGGATTTTCTGAAAGTAAAAAGGAGCAGGTTTTGTCTTCTTTCCATTTGGGTTGATATGCTATTGCTCACTAACCCTTACCTTGTATGAAAATCAACCTGCTTTTAGAAGCTTTCTGACTTCTAAAAAGTGCTGGCGGAGTGTGGTTTTGCCCCAGGCCGATGATGGCTGGCGATTTGGTGACGATTTAGTGTGTGATAATCCCCACCTCCATTCCGTGTCCCAGCTGCAGCCTGGGAGATGGAAACTGATTTAAAACACCAAGCAATAAGCTCCATCTACTTTCCTTTTAAAAGAACCGTGTGGGTCACCATCAGGAGCCAGAACCCAAAGAGTAGCCTATGGTGAGGACAGATTCTGAACTGATTGGCTTGGAGGCTGAGACTGATTGATTGGTTGGTTGACTGATTTGCGTGATTGCTTATTAAAATATTTATAGTCCCTTTATCAAACGATCTCAGGGTAGTTTACAACAAAATCTATTTAAACAAAGCTGCAGTCACCAAAAGCAAAATGCAGCCCAAAACCCTCATGCAGTAAGTTGGACTTAATTCTATCACAATTCACTTTCAGGGTCATTGCAGAAGCTTTGCAACCAGTCTACAACAACAACAATAGCAACAACCCTCCAAACTCACCTTTTAAGCAACGACATTAAGAAATGGTAATGTCTGTGTTGCTGGAGAATGGAGAATCACTGGAAATGCATCCACCAATTTTTCATGTAGATACACTGCAATGATGCTATCTACAGGGACTTCCAAGGAGCCCCAGAGGTCCCTGCCTTTGCCTGTCAGAGAGTATCCAGCTACAGGAAAATAACTAAATGCATCTCAACTGATTCCACTTCCTCCCTAGTGGCATGGAAATGACCATGTTGAGAGCTGTGCCATTTAAAAGGTGGGTTCAGAAGGGAAGCACTGCCACCCAATGCAGATTTCCAGCCATACAGTTTAGCAACAACATGGAACAGCATGGCAATTTAATACAAGTTAAAAGTATGAAAGTACATGTATGAACAAATTGAATAATGAATAAAATCATTCGACCACAAAGGCTTGAATAAAAAGTCACTGAAGATGGAATGAAGCTAATGATGCTGCCACTCAAGCTTCCAAGAGGTGAATGTTCCATAACTGGGATGTCACAGCTGAATAACTACTTTCAGTATATTGATCTCACTGATAGGAGAGAGAGGAGAACCCCTCCAGTAGTCATTGATCTTCTTTAAAACTGATATGTATGGTTCCTGTGTGATGTTGTAATCTAGCTGCTACATTTTGCACTAAGGGGCTCTGCAGATCAACCATTAAGGCCAGCCTGGGGGTGGACTCAGGGCATGACATCCATACAACACACGAGTGCGCCATGGTGGCATGATACCACACGCCACACCACATGCAGCGCAGCATCATGGCATTCCTCTGGCACTGTGTTTAGATGACGCAGTGCCAAAGAAGTGCAGTAAAGTTGTGGCATGGCAGCTACGGCACCCTTTCTAGGGCGCAAAAAGGTCCTGCTTTTTGCAGTTCCTTTTTGCACCCTGGAAAGGCCAGTTCAGGGCCACGACATATGGTTGCCATGGCCCCGATCTGGTAAAAATGGCGGTGGCAGCAGGTTGCCCATTAGGGGCAGTCTGAACATCCCCTAACTCATCCTTAGAGGCAATCCACATACAGCACATTTGGGAAGAAAAATCAGGATATAAATGCAATAAATATGTAAGTCAGTAAATAACATAAATTTACTTAACTCAGTAGAGGCTCTTCAAGTGGGAAATAGGCCTTTTCACAAGAAGCCCTTCCACATATGGAACAACAGAAGAGAATATGGACAAAAGGTCTAAAGTTTACTTTGAGTGATGATTCAAATGAGATTTTTTTAACAAAATGATGTATCAATGGTACCTGATGACAGAGAGACTTTTGAAGATATACAATGGTACCACTATTGTACATTGAAAAGGTAATCAAAAAGATGGAACTTTTTATCATATTTGTCCAACTTGTGCAAAAATGATAAAATAATGGGCTCAGATACATTCTATTATGGAAACTATTTTGAAGTTTAAATTCCAATTGAAGCTACACCTTTTTCTATCAGGTTTGATGAATGAACAGTTGGAGAAGAAACATGGAAGAATCACTCAATACATGGTTAGAGGTGCAATAATAGTTGATACACAGAAATTTAAGAAAGTGAATATTCCAATACAAGAACAATGTCTGATAAAATTGTATGATCTTACTGAAATGGATAAATTGATATGTTTGATTAGAGGGGGGCTGTTAAGAACTTTACAAAGGAATGGGAATTTATAATTGATTTCTGGATAAAATATTTTGGGGAAAATAGCAATTTTAGGATTGGAAGACTAGTAGAAAAGGAATAATATATAGAAGTGAATTTTAAATACATCTTTTGAGGAAGCAGAATAGCTTTATTTATATAACCATCAGTTAATAAGTTGGAAGTCACTTGCACTCCCTTTTCCTTTGGAATATTGTCATTTTGTGTAGTGTCTCATTTTGTGTAGTTAAATGTGTAATTTGTATGAACAGCACCAGAGGAGCAACGTGACGCCGTATGCTATGTGGAGCGGTGCGCGGTATCATGCTGCCATGGGGCAGAGTTGGGGCATGAGTCATATGGACACCATGCCTTGACTACACCCTCAGGCCTGCACAGCCCCAATGTCTTTTGCAACAGAAGCAGTGGTTGTATAATCCAGTCCAGGTTCATAATGACACTTCAGTTAGTACAGTACAGCAGGTTCAAAGGGAAAAGCCAAAGGAGCAGACCAGGTCTGAGTAGACTTCCAGGCAATAGGCAACAGGCAAGCAGTCAAGGTTCAAGGCAACAACAAGGTGTTTCTCAAGTACAAAGGTTGGTTGTCGACCATGTTGGATTGAGGGAGGTGGGTTCTTTACAGACCAGCCTGAAAGGGCGACATGGGGGCAGAGTCAGGGTGTTGTGTCCAGATGATGCATGCCCTGACTCCACCCCCAAGGTGCCATGATGCCACACACCACTGCACACAGGTCACGATGTCAGGGCATACCACTGGCACTGCACCCAGATGACACAGTGCTGAAGGAGTGCCATATATCTATGCCACCATGGCATAGGACCTTCTCAGTGGCTGCCCCTAGACTTTGGAAATCCCTCCCTAGGGAGGCTAGAATGGATAACTTCCTTGTTCTTCCTCAGACTTTTAGAAATCAAAGTTTTTAAGGAAAGGGCTGTAAGAACCGCATTATTTTAATATTGTACCATTTAACTGTTTTTATCTTTTTAAAATGTATAGTACAAATTGTATTAGAATGAATAATAGCTTAATTTGGTTTTAATGTTGACAGTTTTGTATGTTTTTAATTATATTTTATAATTTTAATTTGTAAGCATCCTGAATCCCAATCATGAGAAAAATGAAAGCTATGTAGATGATGATGATGATGATGATGATGATGATGATGATTTGCTTACTATTTGTGATTTTCTTTGATGCTGTTTATCGAACCATTTCCTGTATTGCATGTACTGTATATGTATTATCCTACTATGTATTTTCCCTGGAAGAAGATTAACCATCCATTATGAAGCCAAGCCCTCCCTCCAGTCCATCTGCCTTGGTCCAGGCCTTGGAGGTAGAGAGGAACTGCTGGACCTCTTACCCTTTCCCTCCACCACTCCCTTCTCCTTCTGTGTCATGTCTTTTTAGATTGTAAGCCCGAGGGCAGGGAACCGTCTAATTAAAAAGATTGTATGTACAGTGCTGTGTAAATTTACAGCGCTTCATAAATAAAGGTTTATCATCATCATCATCATCATCATCATCATCATCATCCTCTTGCAGTACATCTGCTGCTGGGGGGGGGGAGAGGCTAAATCCGTATCTTTCCCCTCCTATTGTGACTTGAACCATGAATGCATTGTGATGAACTGACTCAAAACCAGCCAATCAGAAACCAGAGACCCTAAGCCAATCAGATGCTGGCTGAGAAGTTTGAAGATTCCGCTTGGCAGTTGGAATCCTGAGGAATGAAGCTGGTGTTCAGTTGGGGAACAGTAGAGTGCAAGAGAGGAGTTCCTGAGAGAACAATAATTTGAGAGAGAGGGTTTTGATTATAGGCCAAGAGAGGGTCTAGTGGTCTCAAGAAGGGACAGTAGTCCAAGTGAGGGTCTTGTAGTGAGAGACTCAGGGTTAGCTAGACTCTGGAAAATGGGTTTCGGTTACCTAATTTCCTGAGGGATATTATAGCCTATGTGGCTGAGTTATTAATTGGGATTTAAAACAAACCTGTATATATGTAACCAAGAAAGACACAGTAACAACTTTATGTCCAAAATGACCAGAATAGACTAGAAAGCTGGGCCAAAGCTAACAAAATCAAATTCAACACGGAGAAATGTAAGGTACTGTACTCAGGGCGGAAAAATGAAATGCACAGATATAGGATGGGGGACATCTGGCTGAATAAAACTACATGTGAAAGGGGTCTAGGAGTCCTAGTAGACCACAAGTTGAACATGAGTGAACAGTGCAATGCAGCAGCTAAAGAAGCCAATGCGATTTTAGGTTACATCAATAAAAGTATAGTGTCTAGAACAGGGGAAGTAATAGTGCCACTGTATTCTGTTTTGGTCAGGCCCCACCTGGAATATTGTGTCCAGTTCTGGGCCCCACAATTCAAAAAGGATGTTGAGAAACTGGAGTATGTCCAAATGAGGGCAACTAAAATGGTGAAGGATCTAGAAACCATGCCCTATGAGGAACGACTTAAGGAGCTGGGGATATTTAGCCTGGAGAAGAGAAGGTTAAGAAATGATAGGATAGACCTGTTTAAATATTTGAAGGGCTGTCCTATTGAGGAGGGAGCAAGCTTGTTTTCTGCTCCTCCAGAGATTAGGACCCGGAGCCATGGATGCAAGCTACAGGAAAAGAGATTCCACCTCAACATTAGGAGGAACTTCCTGACAGCAAAGGCTGTTCAACTGTGGAACACACTCCCTCGGATTGTAGTGGAATCTCCTTCCCTAATGGTCTTTAAACAGAGGCTTGATAGTCATCTGTTGGGGATACTTTGATAGAGATTTCCTGCATGGCAGGGGGTTGGACTGGATGGCCCTTGTGGTCTCTTCCAATTCTACAATTATACGATCCTGTGATTCTATAATTCTAGGTGGTGCCATTGCATCATGTTCATGATAATTCCTCCCCCCCCCCTTCCATTAGTGAAGGTACATTTGCATAAGCCTGTTTTCTATCTTCATCTTGGATGCAGAGCAAGCTAGGCAGCCTCTTGAAATATCAGAACGGTTGGTGGATCAATCTTTCCCTGGAGTGTGACCATGCTGAGATTCCTTTGCTTATGACTATAAGAAATCTAGCATTTATTAAAGGGAATATATTGAGAAAGGAAAGATAAGAGAATTCCTAACTCTGACTCACTAATGTGAAGATGTAACAAGCTATTCTTGTATCTTCCCTTGGAAACAAAAGAAAGGTGTCTCCCTTTGAAGGGTCCGTGGAAGGACAACTGAGAAGGAGGAAGTGATATTAGCAAGTTTCTAGTTTCTTGTTAGACTCAAGTTGGTCCACTGAATTAGTATCATTTATTTAATTTAAGTCCCATTTTTTCCCTGACACAATGCACAAGAATTCTTACAAAAAATTAAAATGTTGTTATAACAAATAAACAGTTAATTTGAAAGTTATATGAAAGTTAAAGAAAGCACAACTAAATAAACAATTCCATTCAGCACAGTGTTCAAACAGTTTAAAACACATGCAAGTCATAATAAAAAATGATAAAAGCTGAGCATGCCAAATTGAAAGACCCTTCTGTCACATAAATTAAGGGCCAAGGAAGCAGAGCCTTCCCGCCCAGTCCTCTGATACCATTCGGCCTCGGAAGGAGAAAGAGGCAGGCCAGCTCTATTGGGCCTGGTCTAGAGTAAGGACAAGAGCCCTCCCTCCAGTCCATCTGCCATGGTCCAGGCCTCAAAGAGAGAGAAGATTTCTCGACTTGATCCTTTCCCCCACTGCCATTTCCTTACCCTTTTGTGTCATGTCTTTTCAGATTGTAAGCCTGAGTGCAGGGAAATGTCTAATTAACAATTTATAAGCCACTCTGAGAGCCTTTGTAGCAGGGTATAAATACTCCTAATGAATAAATATAAATAAATAAAGTCCTGCTGGTTAAAGGTATGCAGGGGGGAGCCAACCTAGGAGCTTATTGCACGGGCCCTGGGGAACAGTCCTGGCACAAATGGAAGGTGGCAGGAAGGGAACGGAACAGGGACATCACCTATTTTACCACATGGGGGAATGCTGCAAGAACATGTCCAACCACCCCACAGGAGCGATTTTCAAGAACTGTTCTGAACAGTTCTTGAAAATCAGCCTCTGTAGGACGGATGGGGAATGGAACGGAGAACGCTGGGATACGGCAGCATTCTCCTGTGCGGTAAAATGTGTGATATCCCCGTTCCATTCCCTTCCCATCCCCTTCCGCTCTGTGCTGGGGCCCGTATCCCAGTGCCCATGCAATAAGCTACCTAATCTACCATGGGAGGAATTCCACACACTGGGAGCAGTCACCAAGAAGCCCCCCCCCCCCAACTCTGTTGTCATAAAAATGCATCTGGTGATGGTGTTACTGGCCTTCTGTTCAGAAATCAGTTTGATATGGGTAGCCAAACTGCTCAATTTTCATTCTGACATAGTGACACAGAACCCTCAGACAAAAGAAAAATCATTAGTGCAATGTAATATATTGGAGGGTATAGGACAGCCTAATTCTAAATTGTTACATCTTAGAGTTGTTTGTTGCTGCTGTTGCTTTGGCTAAATTTAGACATGCTATTTTATATATAACTAAAATTTCATCTGAGGATGAGATTTACTTATGTGTTGATTCAACATTCCATACTGGATTTAATGAGTCAGTTTTAGTTGGCATCCATCAACAGAATTCTGGTATTTTAGTCTAAGGCAAAGGAAAAAACAACATAGGTTACAGCGGGGGGGGGGGGGGGAAGGAATCTAGGTGATGGTCTCTGAGCCAGCGCTAGTCCCTAAGCCATTGGCTGACAGGCTCTGGCAGCTTTGTAGGAAATAAAGAATCAGTTGTATCCAATGAATACATATCTGATCCTGGTCCTTTCATGCCTTGGACATAAATAGTTCTCAGCCCTATCTGTCTACCCTGAGGTTGTCCTAAAACCAATCATTGTTTTTGTCACTCCAAAGCTGAAGCCATCAGTCATTCCAGAATCCCATTGTTGATTCCCTACAAAGACCATCGGTTTTTGTTACATTGTGAGATAGCGATGCTAGCAACCTAGCATCCCTTGAGGCCAGGGTCTCAGATATGAATATTTGCCCCAAACCTAGCCTTGGGTGTGAACAGGAAAAAAATCTTCTACTCACTACATCTTCCTCAGATTCCATCTGAGTCAAATTCCATTTCCCATGGACTCCTCTCCAGGACAGGTAAATATTACCTTCTCTACACCCCTAAATCTCTGCTATCCAATTTCTATATCTCCATTTTGGTTAGCTCTAAATGGTGTGTCTGTTTGAATTACTATTTTCTGTTTGATTGCATTCTTGCTTATTTCTAAATACAAATCTTTTTCATCCATACTTGGAGCCCTCCTCAATTAGTACTGATATAAATAGGTGGAAATAGTCCTCAAGTTACCCATCTTCTTAAAAACTACTTTGAACTAAGCTTTTCCCCAACATTTAAAAGAGACACTGACACAGTTGGTGGGGACCCCCTAGCCCCTCCATTTTTCTTTTTAATAAGCATAGACCAGAATAATGGAGTGGGTACATTTGTTAAAAATCAGAAATAAAATTTACATCTGTTTAAAATATAAAATGGATATAGAAAAGTATTAGATATTAAAAATTACATGAGGAGCACCCTAACCATCTGTTTACAGAGCAATATTCATTAGGTCTAGTCTGTGACACTGGTCATCATCCAACAAATTCTAACTGCTGCTGTACAGAACCTAGCAACATTATATGTTATATCAGAGTTAATGTCTGAAAGCAATAGGAAAGTATAAAATTGTTCTGTGCATCCTGGATATTTGTACAATAAGGGTGAAATGAGGCTAACACAGATCTCTCTAGAGTAGAAACAATGGTGTAACACGTGCTCTTTTGTTTCTATGTGACCAGATTCACAGGGGCATTGAACACCTATAATCCCTGACTAGAGTGTTATGAGCATTCTGTGCATTGCAAGGAAACTTCATGTTAGGAGTACACAAGATACAGAAATGTGCTTGAACCAAGCTCACAGTACCAGGCATAGAAACTTTTGAGTGCCATTAAAAAAAAAAGAGCATGCTCTGGAGGGGTACAAGTTTAATATAGCACAGTATGTGCAGTGTAACTCAAATATTAACGTGTTTAAAAGAGTGTTTACTGCGAAGGAGATGGGAGATTCATTAGTGGCAGAAGAGTGCCATAAGCCAGCCTCCTCCAGAGGCACAGAAGTTACTAGCAATGAAAATGATGTTTTGCGAAGGACCGTGCCATCTGCAAATTTACACATTTGATGGCTTACAGGGGAGGGGGGGTGAGGGGTTGGAAAGGAAAGCATGAAATTATTCTGAAATACTGATGAGAAAGTTCAAAAAATAGGAAAGGCAAGTGCTTAGGAAATATAATCAGAAAGTGTTCTGTTTTTCTGATAAAACCTAGCAGAAATGGCAATTTTCGTTTATGTATCCCCCCCTCCTTAAATGCCATCTTTCTCATTTCCCCAAGGAAGCTGTAAAATATATATTCACCTTCCAATACTAGAAGCTCTCTGTTAAACAATGCATCCAAATGACGATGTTTCTACTGTATTTCCGGCATCACTCCTAACATCCAAACCTGACGTGTCTGGAACCATGGGAAGAAAAAAAATCACACGGTGAGTGACAGGCATCTGGGGACAGTATATTAAACTTTGATGCCGTTCAATAAAAATACATCAAGGGAGATGAAACCTTTACAATTCTCCAACACATTTTTTCTCGATAGTGTTTCAAAAATAAATAAAGGGAAAAAAGAAAGAAAGAACCTGAGGGTCACAACTGAACATGTTGAAATGTTTCATCAAGCACATCTCCCCAAGATGTAAGCTGACAGCATCTCCCCCCCTCCTCATTTCGTGTTTTCTCACTTAAATGCATAAAATATGTGCAAATGATGTTGTCTTTTTCTTCCCTCTTTTATAAATAAAGATTTTTGTTTTGTTTTGTTTTCAGTTTTAACACTTTGGCTGCCACACCTGGACTGAAAATCATCTCAAAATCCTATTTTGATGAAATTTGTTGTCAACCTTTGGATGCATGAAAACTTCCTGAAACAATATATTGTTCTTATAAAGCCAGTTTAGCTTCCAATAACATGTGGAGTAGTATAGCTAAATCAGAAAGCATAAACATTGCATGCCTAAAGTCACAGGTTCAGGAAAAAAGTGTTTTGTTTTGTTTCACAACCCCCTGTCTATTAAGCTCTCTAAAAATTAAGCCGCTATATAATTATAACAGTTTGACCCCACTTTAAGCTGCCTTGAGTCCTGAAATGGGGAAAAGGTGGGATAAATAAATATCATCATCAACAGCAACATCAGCATCACTCAATCCTGAAATGTAAGGGATTAGATTATAGAATTCTTAGTACCTCAATGAACTATAGATCCTAGAATTCCATAGGCTAGAACAATGACACTTGAACTGGGCTCAAAGTGCTATAATTATGCAGTGATAATTGGTTATTGTTCTTATCCACCATCAAGTTAATTGACTTATGGTGGCCCCATGGATGAATGACCTCCAAGAGCCCCTGGGCACTAACTGCTCTGCTCAGGATTGCTTTATTGAAACAATCCAGTTCCAATGTAGCTGTGTTCTTTTCCTCCTGCCTTCCACTTCACTGACCATTATTCACTTTTCTATATTTTCTCAGAATATGTCCCAAGCGTGCCAAACTCAGTTTAGTTCCTTGGTTTCTGATGAGATTTTATGCAGTGAGGACATGCCCTTGGAAAGAATAGAGCTGTTGACAAAAAGAATCCACACTACTGGGTTACATGGAACACTGTTTTCACTCTAGTCTATACAAAACAACTCCCTATATCATGTGGAGAAAAATGTCTTCTCCTTTTATGAACCACCTTTACCCTCTTGGTCCCCAGCTTGTTGATATCCATCTTAAACTGTGGCACCTAGAACTAGACACATTAAACTGGCTAATGAAAAGTAAAGGGGCATTATTACTTCCTTTGATTTGGATTCTATAGTTCTGCTCAGAAGCATAGAATTCATTTTTTTTGTTTGTTTTTGCTGTTGCATTACCATGTAGACTCATATTGAGCTTTTGGTATGTTAATATAGAGAGTCAGCATGGTGTAGTGGTTTGAGTAATGGCCTACAACTCTGGAAACCAGGTTTCAAATCCTTTTTGGCTATGGAAACCAACCAGGTGACCTTGGGCAAGTCATACTCTCCCATCCTCAGAGGAAGGCCATGGCAAACCTCTTCTGAAAAAATCTTGCCAAGAATATCCCATTATAGGGTCTCCAAAAGTTGGAAATGGTTTGAAGGTACACAACAACAATGCCAACATGTTCCATATAGCATCTTGCTAATTTATGGTGCCTTATTTTATCCTCCATCACTTTCCTATACTCAGTTGTGACAAAGCAGCACATATATCTCAAGATATTCACAAATAATAGCAGAATTGTCTCTATGTTATGACCAGACAAATAAAATCAGTGGATTTAGGAAAGGGGGAAATGCCATAGTGAGTTTCTTCTGAAAGGACTATCAGCAAAATTCTGGAACAAAGAAGAGAAGATATGAATATATAGGAAGGATATGTAGGTCATGAGGCCTCCACAGTTAAAATGGTTGAGCATGAGGCCCACGAAGCCTTTTAAAGGTATACCAAGCCTATGGCATATTAAAATATCATTGAACTTGGGCATCAACTCAGTCAATATTTTAGCCAAGATTTCACTGGGAAGCCTCATGCCATCCTCATGATTCCCAACCATCATACAACTTTCTCCCCAGCTCTTAGGTAAGCAGGCCCTCAGCCATGGATGTAAGGAGCATCACTATGTCTCACCTTGTGCAATGGTCTGTGGTTAGAGGGAGTCTTTTCCTAATGCGCAATTAACACACTTTTGCCTAATATCACATGAAACATCTGCAACTAGACTCCAAAGACAGCGGTCCTATTATTATTACCTGTTCTCTTCCTTCCATAAATCATTCTTTTGGCTTCCAGTCTAGTACTTGACACAGCCTGAAAGAACTTTAAAAGAAGGAATAAAACTCGATGTACTCACATTCAATTAATATTAGTCATATTATTAATACTTGCCAGTTAAGGACTTATCAGCAGATAATTGACCTTGTCAGTGTTCTGAGCCCTTTCCATTGCTTCAGGATCCTTTAAGTCCCATAATGGTTAATTATAACCTGAGAAAGTCAAAAGGAAGGGCTTTCTTCCTCCTGCTCTGCACCCTTCTGTAGTTTAAGTGCAAAACACGAAAAAGAATCGGGGGGGGGGGGGGAAGGGGGAAAAAATTTTTTAAGGTACTTAATTTCCTCAATTAATACAGTGACTCCTGCAGAGTGATTTCTCCCCAGGGCATGACATATATACCTGTCTCAGACCACCAGACAGCTGATGTACAGTACGTGTCCAGACAATTTTCCTTCCCATGGACTTTTTAAAAATAAAAGTCCATATTTGTTATCATAGATAGAGGACTCTCTCTCTCCCTCTTTTTCTCTCCCTCCTTGATCTCTTTTTGAACAAAGCCGCTTAAATTCTAAAGTGGAAGGGAATCCTTGCATCCTCCAGCCAGTTTAATGCCTGATGTTACTGTGTGCAGGTGGGGATGTCCAAATTAGGATTATTCTTTGCAGAATTATGTTTTAAACTGTTTTGAGTTGTGGTATTTTTAAACCTGAACTCTTGCTAGAATCAAAAATGACCTGACTAAACTGAAACTACTGTAATGCTATCTTTACTTTCTTAACTTTGTTATCCCAGCACAGGGGTGGAAAGAATGTTTGAAAATATTTAAGTCGGGGGGGGGGGGGGAGCCTGTTTATCAAATATTGGGAAACTCTGATGAGGACAATCCTGTACTTTGCAGCGCTCACCATGTTCTTCACAAAATTCACAGTTTTTGCTTGTACACAAAACATTTATATTCAAAAATATCATCCTCAATTTTTGTTATTTTCTCTGCAGAAAATCAAGTTTCCTGCATACAAAATGCTGTTTTCTGTGCAGAATAAAAACTATGTGTGAATTTTGAACAGAATAAGTCCCAAACTGTGAATAGACTTCAAAAACTGGGCAGCTTCCAAAGACTTTTTCCCACTAGCAACTAAATTACTGAAATTACTTGTTGTTTCCCGTAAGAATGAAATCTAAACGTTACTTCCCTATCTAACCAGGCACCAGAACTGCTTTCCATACCAATAAGGATTAGACACACACCTTGATTTAGGTTTGATTTCTGCACCAGACAACAAATTCCATGGGGTGCATATGTGTTGATGGCATGAGGACAGAATTTGCAGTGTCTCTTGGTTCATCAGAGATGTACAGAGAAATGAGCTGAACGTAGATGGAGAGTTTTCCAGAGATGAAGGTAAGGGGTGGGGGATCTGAATGTTCGACATTGCCACTAGTTTATGAACATATCTCTTTGGATTTTATTCACACTGCTATGAAGAGAAGCCAATGGATCCTGTTCTGACCATCTTCCCCATATACTTTCGAATGAAAGGCATCTCTCTGCTGGAGCCTTGAAGGAGAAAAACACAAAGAGCAGAAAGACCAGAGACAGACAAAGACATAAGGAGAAAAGATGAATCCCTTAAAGAAAAGTGAAATACATAGTTCAGAGGCTACAGAATGAGAGGGAATAGCAAATAGGTAAAAGGAGAGGTATTCTGGAGAGAAGACAGATACAGCAGAGCATAGATTAATGCAACAGACGCACTGACGGCCATTAGAGTTGATAATGTCTTCTGAAGTGAGTGATTTAACCATGTCTTCTCCTGATTCAAGCATTAGGTGACACACTGTAGATGCATGAGAAATTTTCCATGTCAAGAAGCTAGAAAATTGAGGTGATGGTGAATAATAATAATAATAATAATAATTTATTTATTTATTTATTTATACCCAGCTCTTCAACCTGGACTCACTGCCATCCCCAACTCAAGAATGGGAATGGATGTTAAGTCTATCTCTGGCTGTTCATGAATTTATCTTGAATAATGAGACAGAAATTGGAATCTTTTTGATCTTTAGACATCCTTGCCGATGTGCTTTTAATTTTGGGCTGTTGTACAACACATGTAATCAGTTCATGGCTGTGTACGTGAAGTTAAAAGGTAAAGGTATTCCTTCTTGACAAAGTTATCAAGTTGTGTTGGACCATAGGGGGCAGTGCTCATCTCCTTACTAAGCCAAAGAGCCAGCGTTGTCAGAGACTATTCTGTGATCATGTGGCCAGCATGATTGCATAGAATGCCATTTACCTTCCCACTATAGTTGTACCTATTTATCTACTTGCATTTGCATGCTTTCAGACTGTTAGGTTGGCAGAAGCCGGGACTAGTGATGGGAGCTCACCCCGTCATGAGGCACCTAGGCCTCAAGCTGCCAACTTGCCAATCTTGAAATCAATAGAATCAGTGTTTTAACCACCTCAGCAACTACACAAGCATTATTGTTGGTGTGTGTCTTCCAGTAATTTCTAGCTTATGGAAACCCTAAGGTGAACCTATCACAAGGAATTTATTTGTCAAGATTTGTTCAGAGAGGGTGTGTGTTTGCCCTCCTTTCAGGCTGAAAGAGTGTGAGCTGCCCAGGCTTATCCAGTGAGTTTGCATGGCTGAATGGGGATTCAAACCCTGGTCTCCAGAGACATAGTTCAGTGCTCAAACCACTACACTGCACTGATTCAGACCTGGCTCAATAGCATACTATTTCAAATGGTCCTAAATCTTATTGGGCTTCCTATTGGTGGCACAGTGGTTAAATGCAGAAACTGCAGCCAAAACATTGTGAGTTCAATTCTGCAGTGCTCCAGGTTGACTCAGCCTTCTAGCCTTTCATAGGTCAGTAAAATGAGTACCAATCTTGTTGGGAGCAATCAGCAAACACATTGTAAACTGCTTAGGGAACGGTTAGCACTCTAAAGCGATATAGAATCATAGAATAATAGAGCTGGAAGAGACCACAAGGGCCATCCAGTCCAACCCCCTGCCATGCAAGAAATCTCAATCAGATTGCCATCCAGCCTCTGCTTAAAGAGCTCCAAGGAAGGAGACTCCACTAAACTATGAGGTAGTGTGTTCTCCCTTACTGTCAGGAAGTTCCTCCTAATGCTGAGGTGGAATCTCTTTTCCTGTAGCTTGCATCCATTGCTCCGTGTCCTGTTCTCTGGAGCAGCAGAAAGCAAGCTTGCTCCCTCCTCAATATGACATCCCTTCAAATATTTAAACAGAGCTATCATATCACCTCTTAACCTTCTCTTCTCCAGGCTAAACATCCCCAGCTCCCTAAGTCATTCCTCATAGGGCATGGTTTCAAGACCCTTCACCATTTTAATCACCCTCCTTTGGACACACTCCAGTTTTTCAACATCCTTTTTGAATTGTAGTGCCCAGAACTGGACACAGTATTCCAGGTGGGCCTTGACCAAAGCAGAATAGAATGGCACTATCACTTCCCTTGATCTAGACACCATAGTTCTATTGATATAGAAATGTAAGTGCTATTGCTATTGCTATATTGTTAGTAACCAACTAGAGTCATTGAATGAAATGAATTTTTCATTGTAGGAAATCTACAGCCAATAATTCAGTAATGGATCTACTCTAGTTGGGATTAACAAACAGAATTTCAGCCATGCAGTTGCACATTTTGGACAGGGCATAACTATTTGCCAATGCCTAGAATGTACAACTTTATTGGGATTGCAGAATCAGGTCCCAGTGGTGTCAGTAAAGTTTGGCTTATGATAATAATAATAATAAATAAAATTTTTATTTATAGACCGCTTTTCCACATTGATCAAAGTGGTGTACATAACTTGAGAATAGACAATAAAGTAACAATTAAACATTAAAACTGTGTAAATTGCAGGTACAGTTAAAACCAATTAACCAAGTTAAAACCGGTTAAGCCAATGGCCCAATCCAAGATGCACATATATCTAGGTAGGGAACAACATAGTATCAGTGAGCATGGGGGAAAGCTTGATGAAAGAAGTAGGTCTTGAGTCTCTTTTTAAAGAGATCTAGGGAGGTGATGGAGCGGAGCTCATCGGGAAGGGTGTTCCAAATTTTTGGAGCCGTTATAGAAAAGGCTCTCTGCGAGGTAGATACATATTTCGCAGTCGGAACTACCAACAAATTCTTCCTGGCTGACCTGAGTGTGCAGGGTGGATTGTATGGGGAGATGCGGTCCTTCAAGTAACCTGGGCCCAAGCCTATAAGGCTTTATAGGTAATTACCAACACCTTGTATTGCGCTCAGAAGCGAATAGGCAGCCAGTGAAGATCTTGTAAAATAAGTGTTATATGATCAGCTCTGGAACAACCAGTAACCAATCTAGCAGCCATGTTTTGCACTAATTGAAGCTTCCGAGTTTGGTATAAGGGTTGCCCCACGCATTACAGAAATCCAATCGAGAGGTTACCAGAGCATGTACCACCGTTTCAAGGTCCCCCCGGCCCAGGCAGGGACGCAGCTGGCGTATCAGCCGGATCTGATAGCAAGTGCTTCTGACCGTCGCATCCACTTGAGATGTCAGTTGGAGTGACAAGTCCAGAAGCACTCCCAAGCTGCTAATTGAATCCTTCAGAGAGAGCGTGACCTCATTCAGGACAGGTGGAAAAATTTCACTGCCCGGGCCCGGGGAGCCTATCGCTAGTACTTCCGTTTTCTCTGGATTCAAACTGAGTTTGTTTTCCCTCATCCAGCCCATTACCGACTCCAAGCAGGCATTTAGCAGAGAGATGCCATCCCTAGTCACTGCATCAGTCGGAGACACAGAGAAACATATCTGGTTGTCATCAACATATTGATAACACCGCACTCTGTGTCTCCGGATGATCTCACCCAGCGGTTTCATGTAGATATTAAATAGAATGGGGGACAAAATAGCTCCTTGAGGGACACCAGATGTAAGTTCCCTCTTATCGGAGCAGGAGTCCTCCAGCTGCACCATCTGGAATCTACCCGAGAGGTAGGAACGGAACCACAGGAACACAGTGCCCCCTATACCCAACTCTCTCAGGCATTCCAGAAGGATACCATGGTCGATGGTATTGAAATGTCATCCCCATGACTACAGCCCTAAAAATCCAGAAGATGAGAGGACAGCCATTGTACAACACTAAACACACACATCTGCCACCAATGCTCTACGTCTCCACATGCAAGAATGTGAGCTGTGCCTCAGAGAAACCTTCTTCACAAAATCACTCCCCTCATTCTTGGTTTGCCATGGTACTGCTACTCACTGGGTGCTGCCCCTGAGGACACATGGCCAGGCCAGTCAGAGCAAAAAGCAGTTTCTTCTCCTTTTGATCCTCCTCCTAAGCAAGTACAGATGCAGCAGGAGCTGGTGGGACAAAGGGGGTGGAAGTCAGCACAGAGGCTCCTCAGCAACCACCATTGTCCCAGGTCCTGCTGCCTCTGTCCCCTGATGACTAACATGAGGTCTTTTTAAGGTGCCCGGCACACTGCTGTTGCCTCCCTAGTGGTGTCAGCCTCTCTGATGGGTGTCAAGTGATGTGGTGTGCACCTATCATTCTCCTCTAGTGATGCCACTGACAGGTCCTGCATCTTTCACTTTGCACACTGGGACAATGAATAGACAAACTGCCAGATAGACAATCAATTTGATAATGTTTCTATTCAGCAAAAGGGTAGTATAGCACCAACACTGTAGTATAGATTTACACTGTGCAGCGATGATGTGGAATCTTGGCAACATGTCTTTGGTTGTCCCATCATGGAAGTACCATCTGTAGAGGTAGGTAGTAATGAATTCTTATCTTGATCTTGCTATCCTTCTGACATAAGCTATCTGATCTATTGGTTATATTAGCTGTGTGTGAAGGGAACTGTAATCCCAACAACATCTGGAGAGCCAATACCTGCCAATCCCTGCTCTCCCTGGTGCATAGATTACAGTCTATGCAACTTAAAGTCAAGGTAATGTAAAATAGGATGTTGAAGTAGAATGGCTCTTCAGACCATTAGTCCTAAATCAAACCATTACACCACATTGGCTCTATTCTTTGCCAATTAAATTACATGTCCAGGCTAAACATACCCATCTCCTTAGGTTTTTCCTCAAAAAGTGTGGTTTCCAGACCCTTCACCATTTTGGTGGCCCTCTTCTGCACAATCCTTTTTGAATTTTGGTGCCCAGAACTGGACACAGTATTCCAGGTGAGGCCTGACCAAGGCAGAATAGAATGGCAGTATTATTTCCCTTGATCTAGACACCATACTTCTATTGATACAGCCTAAAATAGCATTGGCCTTCTTAGCTGACGCATCACACTGTTGATGTACACTGTTGTGCTCTACTAGGACTCCTAGATCCCTTTCACACATAATCTCCTTAAGCCAGGTATCACCCATCCCATATCTATGCATTTCACTTTTCTACTCTAAGTTCAGTACCTTACATTTCTCACACACTGAGAGAGAGAGAGAGGTGCCCAAAGTCACCTGAGGGTTTCCATGGATGTGCAAGGATATTAACCCTGGACTCCAGAATCATAGTCTAATCGTCAAACCACTATATCAACACTGTTAGATTGTTGCAACCTTTGCAAATATTTGTAGATTCTGATCTGTTCATCCCAGTGTTGAGCTTTTTTCACAAACGTAACATGAAAAATCACCCTAAGTGTGCCTAATTTTACCTACATTTTTTGTTGATTTACTTTCATCATGAGTCCAGTAGTTCAAAGAAGAGAGTGCAGGTGGAGTCCTCAAACTGCTTCTGTTGGACTTTCTACACTTGGCAGATATGAAATCACTCCCCACCTGGGACATTGAGTATGAGAAGGAACTGAGCGGGAGCCTCTGTCAAGTTGAACAGAGAGTGTTTTATCAAGCAAGGAACATTACTGTCAAGAAATTACAACCTCAGCATTGACATAAATGTTGACAACGCCATTTCCACTGATAGCGGTATCAGAGCAGATTATGATTCACACAGGACTGCCCAAAGAACGATGATTTAGATGAAATGCTCCCAAATAAGAAAAATCCTGTAAGGAAAATGGCAAATGACAAGGCTTTTATCGGCCCACCGACGAGATGAAGCACACTCTCTATTCCATTCTTGGTAGCCTCCTGTCTTTGGAGATAAACTAACTGTAATGAAAACACACTCTCTCAACTTCCCCACCCTGACATATCCTCCCCTTCTGTAGCCCCCACTTTGATGCCAGAGGAAAAACAAGATGAGGGCACATAATGAACACTGCAAACCGAGCATATTCAAAGAATAATACAGTGTTTTTATTCAGTCCACACTAGGAATATTAATAGCAAGATGGATCCAAATCCACAAAACCTTTGAAATTTGGACTATAACACTAGAAATTTTGCCACATGATGAGGTCTGTATGTCCTCTGTGATTTAAATCACCCATTTTTTGTCATAAGCATATTGTGTTAACCTCTACACTTTAAACAGAGACTGGAATTCACAATTGTAGCTACAAATGTGTAACCAAGACTGTAACATATTTGTAATTGATTTGTATTCATGATCCCTACATATTAAATGTGAACTAGTGTGGTACAGTGGTTTGATCATTTGACTATGACTTTGGGGACCAGGTTTGATTCCCCACTTAGCCATGGAAACCCACTGCGTTACCTCTAGTGAGTCACGCACTCTCAGCCCCAGAAAACCCCATGATAGGTTCACCTTGGGGTTGCCATACATAAGGAATAACATGAAGGCACACAACAATAATACCAATATATTCAATAGTGTAGGGAATATTTAGGAGCCAGCATGGCATAGTGGTTTGAGTGTTGGACTACAGCTCTGGAGATTAGGGTTCGTTTCACAACTCAGACATGAAAGTCACTGGGTGACCTTGGACAAGTCAATACTCTCAGCCTCAGGGGAGGGAAATTGCAAACTGTGCCAAGGAAACCTCATCTTATGGGTGCCATACGCTTGCAATTACTTGAAGATACACAACAACAACAACAACAACAACAACATAATATGTAGGAATTATAAAAGCCCTCCAATCATGACTTATTGGTTAGCAGCCACTGTGAGAGATGGGAGTCTGTTCTCCTTTTGATCAAGAGACACCATTCTGACATTTCCACCCTCTTCTTGAGAGCAAGAAGCACAGCAGTCAGAAGCAGAATTCCTGGTGCAATCCCTTCTCAAACCAACAATCACTTATGCTGTATCCCTATTGACAGGAGAATAGACCCTTGTCACTTGCAGCGGTAAGTCTGGATCAGGAGGGTCAGGTCAAGAGATCCAACATAGCTTCTGCTCAGCTAAGCTAGCTGCATAGGTGCTTAGCTACACAACTAAGGTAATTGCTTATATACTGTAAGCATCACATGTAGAATTCTGGTCAGAGGTTTTTTGTTTTTTAAATAGCAATGCTAGGAGCAAATAGATTTCTTTTGCTTTTTCTTTAACTAGCTCAAAGACTGTCTCTCCCCACCTAAGAGAAATTAGCTGGCATCTTGTTAGCATGTTATACATACAAAAGTTCCCTTACACATGTAGTTGTACACTTTTGAACATGTTTGAATGTCTGTATTCAGTTCACAGTTGCATAAGCAGAGTTCTGCAAGTGTAACAATTTCACCAACACTTGTGCATTCTTGGATGTTGTGCAGTTACTCATCTGTGTTTTCAGTGAACTACTTGAGACACTGGGATTGCAAAAACAGAAAACACATTCACAGATAACAAGTTGACTGCACAGTGTTGATATTCAGTGGAAGAGTGGTGTAGTGCAATTGCCACTAAACAACATTGTGCAGATTTAAGCTATTGGCTAATGTTCAAAAGACTGGGATGGGAAGAGATTACTATCCTTCAGAAGTGGAGAATTTTGAACCTCTGCTTCCACACATATATAGAGCTGCAGCTGGGTGCCACAACAGACTACAGATCCTAGGATTCCATAACACTGAGTTATGGCAGTTAAAGTGGAGTGAAACTGCATTATTTCTGCAGTGCAGATGCAGCCTCAGTGTCTCTGGGAGGACAATAGTAGTATCATTAGGGTTTATTGGTGTATTCTTCTTTATAATGACTACAATAAAGTACCTCAGAAAGTATTATTGGGGAAATCATGATCATCTGTATCCCACTTTTCTCCAAAAATTGGGGCCATAAGAGGCTCATAATTTAAAAGAACAATAAAATAAAAACATACAAAAGTGAACATTAAAATAGAAGAGAGAGAGAGAGGAAATAAATAAATAAATAAAATCCTGAAGTGTAAAAAATAATTGAAATTCTTGTTATATTGTCCACTTGGGGAAAAACTTTTGAAATTATTCATTCTTACATGAAAGGAGACAATAAGAAAAGAGAGAGAGAGATGACAACCCCTACTGAAAACTCAGAAGCAAGAGAAACCAAAAGTGACAGACTCCATCCCTTACTTATGCTTGCAGAATGTATCATTGATTCATAGCTGTGAGATTCTTTCAGAGGCTATCCTCTATTGAGTGTCACATCTCATTTCACCTAAAGAAGAACACTTTTAAGTTTTGGGAGGACAACCCAACAAACAGTTGAGAGAGAGAAGAAGAAGAAAAAAGAAGAGGAGAAAGTGAGAGAGAGAGAGAGAGCAATGATAGATAATCTTTTTTCTTAATCAGCTACACTTCCTAACTTATCAGCCAAATGAGTTTTACCCCAGTAGTATAATGAATATATCCTTCTGAGTTCTGTCTTCTGGGAACAGCTTTTCCACCACTAAATGAAAAATGTCAGGAAGTTAAATTATTGTTTCCCTGCAATAATGGTGTTGGCATTAGGACATGTTTTCCTTCTTCTTTTTCTCTCCTCTCTGCCTCCTCCTCATCCATAGCTATCACCATCCAACTGAATGTATGCCCTCTGGATCTACAGGGAATTGATTTGGCTGTTTCAATGGGTAATGTTTTCTATTTACTAAATCCATTCAAAACCTTAATGCACTACATACTTCTAGCAGTAAGAGATCATTCCACTGGGAAGAGGGATGTCACTTTATGTGAAATACAATGGGAACTCCCAGATTTTACCAACTTCACCAAGTTTGTGAAAAGCTCTTTTATCATCCTCAGATATTAAACAGGCCATCCAGTACAGCTGAGAGGCAAATGATGAAGTCTGTAATGCATCTTGCCTACCTGCCTGTGCTGATGCATTCAAACATTGCCAAGGGATGTGTAAGCAAGGCATTTTTTTTACATTTCTGAGGTCTTGTACAATTATACCACTTTGAGATCACCCTCAGCCCTATCCCATGGGTTCCTGGCATCTCTAATTTCCTGAGATATTGATAATTCTCTCCCAAAGAATTCTTGTGCCTCAGCAAACTACAAATTCAAGGACTCTGTAGGATGCAGATATAACAGTTCAAAGTACTATCAAACTGATATAATTGTGCATTGTGAAAGAGAACTGAGATATAATGGGGTCAGCTCAATCTGTACTTCTTCAACTGTGCATAGACAGGCCATAACTTGTGATGGACAGCTGTGGAAACATCTTAATATCCTTCCACAGCTGTCTGAAATATATTATGGGAAATGTGATAATTTGGGGGGGGGAGTATTTGTTTTGAATAATTTTGATCTATACCAACTGGAGTAGAGATTTGGGGGTGGAACAAATGGGGAGGAAAAAGCAGTTTGATCCTGCTTTTTCCAAAAGCAGGTTGACACCCTTCTGTCCACATGTGCTGTTCCGAAGGCAGGCCAAATAAGCACAAGCTGCATCACTGAGTATTATTATTATTATTATTATTATTATTATTATTATTATTATTATTATTTTGGTTTCCTTTCCACCATACATGTGCACCATTGCAGAAACACACCATTTGTGACCTCCAAGTACCTCCCACATCCACCCAGATGCCATCCCATTACATGACCACCCCTTTAATCAGGCACATATTCGTACGTGTGATTGCCCACTAGTTCAGGGCACTGGTGCATTGGTGTGCAAGTTATAGACTGGCAAAACACAATCATGGAGGGCCCTCCCCATATGCCCCCTTCACCCCATGCCCCCTGTTGGATTGTCTAGGTTGTTTGTATTGTAATTACATTCATTGGGGTGTCACACTTTCATTTCTTTGATTTGCCACAGCCTCACACTTGTGTTGGGCTGTATTTTGCAGCAGTGAAGATGCGCATTTTCTTCTGTGAGTCAGACTATCTCACCTTCCCCCCTCCCTGTTTTTAGCCCCAGCTTTGGTCTAGTTTCCAGCCACTTTCGACATGTGCATGATCTTAACACCCTGCCTTCAAAGTGGCTAGAAACTGTTTTATCTTGCCTGTCTGTTTCACCACCAGGAAATAATTGTTAAATCATGAGTCAGCATACAGGTAAATCTAATGGATTTAATGAGTCTACTTTAGTCAGGACTACAATAGGATTTAGGTTACCCATTTGAAAGTCTGCAAAACAGTGCTTAAACATACTTTTGTCCATGGCTGGAATGTGATCAGTTAGTGAAAATATTTAAGAAAATATACACAAGCATATCCATATTTGGGGGGAAGCTGAGACTTCACCTTATTAAAAAGGAACAAAAAAAAAAATATATGAGGAAACTCAGCATAGACCAGAGTGGGAGACAGTCTACTGACCCAGAATTTATTTGTGTGAACATCCATACATGTGTCTCAGATTGAAGAAAACAATTCATCTGGACAGAGGAATTTCCCTGGTTTGTTCTAAATTATTTTTTTTTTCTCCTGTGAAAATTCTTAATTTTCTTATTTTGCCCCCTTGGTGCATCTGAAAAAGTAGACTGAAGTCTACAAAAGCTCATGCTGCCAATTTCTTTCTTTCAGTTAGTTTCAAAGGTGCTACAAAATTTCTCTACGTACAGGTAGGTAACCATTTAAATAAATAAAAAAACCTCATATTTTACTCCACGTTCTGTGTACGGTCTTGTTATTTTATGGGTTAGTCATCAAAAACTGTTCTCCATGATATCAGCATTCTACATAGAGGAAACAGAATGGAAAAGCACTCAGTTATGTCACCCCTGTGTGAAGTTATCCATCCCAAATTCCATGAGAACCTCCTCTTTGAACTGAGGTGAATTCATATATATTTCTTGTCAAACAGAGTGGGCTAGAGCATATATTGCAACCACTGACTGAGAATCTAGATGGCACATGCAGAGAATAACTGTTTCATGCATATAGTTGTAAGGACGCAATTCTTCACTAATATTATATTCTCTGCAAAACAACCACATGCAAATTTTACACAGAATAAGTCCTGAACTGCAAAGATTCTCATTAGTCCAAGATTCTTCCTGTCAGGATTTCTCAATAGTCAATAATCTTACTTTGTAACCATTTCCCAAATATTTTGGAATATTGTTTCCAACCCTATACATCTCTGTGCCATCCCCAGCTATCAAACTCTATGGGGCTCCTCCTATGAACATGGAGGGGAATGGAAAAGGCCCTTGGATGCCTATGGGTGGCCAATCCTGCCCTCTACATATTTTATACTTAGAACAATCTTATAAGATAAGTGACAGACCCAAGTTGACCAGTGAAATTTTGTAAATGTGGTCTTCAGCCCAATTTTTTTCTGAAACATAGAAACCCTGAATCTCAGATCATAAGTTCAAACTGACCATAATCCTGTTATGTGACAGTTGTGCATTGGTGGTTTGTGGCATTGCTCAATGGAATATCCAACCAATGTGAAACCAATTACCACAATACTTAAACAGGTACGACACAGACAATGTCACCACATGTTCAACCCTGTTTCTACAACCTTGAAGTGAATATAAATGTTACACCATGTCCAGAAAGTGTATGGGAATGTATGTGTGTGTAAATCACTATCAGGATGCCAGCATGTATTCCAACATAATACCTCTCACATACATATACACTTATCAGAGTGCTCCCAACAAATCCCCCTGGAATCACCAGGAAATGGATTTAGTATACAGTAAATTCAAATTTCTTAGATAATGTGCAGGGTCTAACCATCATGATTTGCTTTTAAAGCATAATCTCTTGGCCAGAGAGCTGTCCCTCATTTCTGTTTGTTTACTTTCAGTGGGAATTGTAAGAAAAACAAAACGGGAGGGAAGGCTTCCTCCTGAAGGATGGGAACAGAAAGGAGACCTAGCTGCTGAAGAGAAGGGTGACATCTCTAATAGAGTAATGATACATCATTTTAACCCCTGCATTCTGAATGCAGCACCTGGGGATTTTTTAATCTCAAATCTCCCTTTGACATTAATGGGAGTCGTATGGTGTAAATGAACACGTGGGCTTTCTGTAAATTTAATTTTATCTTACAGTATGTTATAAACCAGGGAAAGCAGCAGACACCTTTAGACTAAATAACTTATAACTGATTTGATCGACTGAAAATGTATATTGTAGTTTGGGTTGTAAGCATTGGGGCAAATATCTCCATGTTTGCTAACACAATATGCTAAAACACATACTAAAAATAATATTTAAATAATTTAGACTAAAGCCCTCCTGATGGAGTCTCACAAACCTGATCAAGAGGGCTTTAAACAGAATTGTGTTGGGAAGAGAGATATTATTCTTGAGAGGAGGAGTTCATCAAGTACTAGAAATAATAGGCCAAAATATAATAGAGAGAACTGTAAATAGGATAAGAATCCAACAGTGGGAGGTAAAGAACCCTTAAATAAGTGGCTAAGAGGAATGGCTCATTGTCAGCTGTCTCTACACTAATGCACAGAGCATAAGAAAAAAACAAGATGATCTTGAACGCTTAATACAGCAAAACAAGTATGATATAATAGGCATTGCCGAAACCTTGTGGGATGAGTCTTTTGATTGTAATGTAGGGGTATAATACATTTAAGAGAAAATTGACTAAACAGGAAAGGGGGACGTAGCATTATATGCCAAAGATGTTTACACCTTTGAAGAGACCCATGACTTAAATCCTGGAAGCCAGGTTGAGAGCATCTGGATAAAAATTACAAGGGAGAGAAACAACAGTGATGCCACTGTGAGAGTCTACTACAAATCCCTAACCAGACTGAGGACTTAGGTGATGTCTTCCTGGAACAGAAAGGAAAACTGTAGTAATAATGTGAGATTTCAACTATCCTGATATTTGTTGGAAGTCAAACTCTGCCAAGGATATAAGGTCCAACCAATTCCTTACTTGTCTTGCAGACAATTTCATTGTACAGAAGGCAGAAGAAGCAACAAGGGGATCAGCTATTTTAGAAACGATCCTAAGAAATAGTGATGACATGTGCCTGGAATAAATGGGCCAAATAAGGCACCTTCTGGATGCTATGGGAATATGGTGTTCAAATGCCACATGACTCCAAAGCAGACAGAAGTCATTCTCATGATGTCAGAAGGAGTCTGGTGCCACTGCAAAAAGGAGCAGAAATAATCCAGTTCCCGGTGGCACCAATTTAGGACCATAGTAATGGTCCACTTTGGAAGTAGGCCATGCGGTTGCTGCGGTACTGGCATGATCCTGGGGCCATCTGCTTTGCCCCTTAGTTAATGAGATGGAAGTGGTGGGATCCTTAGGTGGAAGTGGCCATGCTCTCCTGGAGTTTCTTATACAGCAGAAAGAGAATGTCAAGTCTGGAAAAGAGGAATTTAAGAGGTGACAAGATAGCCATGTTTAAATATTTGAAAAGATGCCATACTGAATCTGGAGCAAGCTTGTTTTCTGATGCTCCTGAGGCTAAGGCATGGGGAAATGGAATCAAATATCAGGAAAAGAGATTCTACCTAAACATTTTGTAGAACTTTCTGATTATAAGAGCTGTTTGACAGTGGAAGACACTGCCTGGGAGTGTGGTGGAGTCTATTTCTTTGGAGGTTTTTAAACAGAGGCTGGATGGCCATCTTTTGAGATTGCTTTGACTGTGCACTCCTGCATGGCAGGGGCTGGACTGGATGGCCCTTGTGGTCTCTTCCAACAAGGCCTAAACATTGTTGTTAGTCTCAACTAGAGTAGATTCACTACATTAATTGGATTTGCCTATGTGTTAACTCAGGAATCAGCAATTCACTCAATGGGTCTACTCTAGTTGAAACTAGCTGTATTCCAGCCATAACATCACATGTTTTAGACCCATGTAAAAAAGGAAGAAAAGAAATGGCATCTTATTAATGAATTAGCAGCAACATTTAGTATAGCTGCCAAACTGAAAAAGAAGCTACAGAGATATCCCCATAAAAATCGCTACCAGGATAGCTCCCCCTCCCCAGTTTGCCCAACTGATTTTGCTCATTTAGTAAATTCACTGCCACAGCATCCCCAATAGATGGCCATCCAACCTCTAAAACATCTAGTTAAGAACAATCCACTTGTTTCTGAGGCATTTTGTTCCTCTCTTAAACAACTTCGGCAATCTAGAAATTCTTTATAATATTTAGTCTAAACCCTTTTCCTTGTCATTTGAACCCGTTGGCTAGCTTCCCAGCCTCTGGAACAGGAGAAAACAAATTTCCTCTATCATCTATATGACAACCGTTCAAATGGTTCAAAATGGCTATTATATTGCCTTTAATCATCTCCAGGCTAAACATACTCAGCTCTCTATATTTTTTCTTTCTTTTAGGATTTGGTCTCCATTCCTCTCAGCCCTCTCATCTGCTTGTTGCCTCCAGTGGATACCATCTGATTGATATTTATAAACCCTTTTGCCCATGGAACTGAATACAAGTACAGCTGATCGCAGCATTATTTCTTTGCAGTCTGGCCATTATGTTGATTTATGCACAGGTCAGTTCCCTTAAACAGGCAGATGTACATTTTGGCCATGCTGGTAAGATCTTTATTCACTTCATAGTTGTGTAAGTGGAGTTCAACAAATTCAACCATTTCACATGCAATTGTTCCTTCTTGGATGTTATTTAGGTATTCAACGGTGCCTTAAATATACTACTTGATTTACTGTGATTGCAGAAACAGCAAGCCCATTTGCAGATACCCAGTTGATTCTACAATGTTCATAGAATCATAGCATTGAAAGAAATCACAAGAGCCATCCAATCCAAACCTCTTCTGCCATTCAGGAAGAAACAACCAAAGCACTTCAAAGTTGAAGGCTTTCGTGGCCAGCATATATAGTTTTTTGTGGGTTTTTTGGGCTGTGTGGCCATGTTCTAGAAGAGTTTATTCCTGACAATTCACCAGCATCTGTGGCTGGCATCTTCAGAGAATGCCAGTCACAGATGCTGGTGAAACGTCAGGAATAAGTTCTTCTAGAATATGTCCTCACAGCCTGAAAAACCCACAAAAAATAACCAACACAATCTCAACAGATGGCCATCCACCCTCTGTTTCTGCTGCATGTTGGTATGAAGCAGAAGGATGGTATAGCACAATCTTTACCTAACTACAAGATGATACATTTACACCCCATAAACACAGTGTAGGAACTCAGTTCATATTTTTGTGTAAGCAGGTTAGAATTGCCTTTGCCTTGTTAGATGCTGCATCACATTGCTGAATCATGTTCAGCTTGTGATTGACTAAAATTCCTAGATCCCTTTCAAATGTGCTGCTGTCATAGTGCATGCATTTGTACCAAAACATTTTCAATAACTAAATGCAAACTGAGGCCTAAATTCTGTTTTTAGTTCTCACTAGAGTAGTCCAAGATAGCCAGTGTGATGTAGTGGTTTGAATGTTGGCCAGGGTTTGAATCCCCAATGAGCCATGGAACCCTAGGCCCGTTCCGCACGGGCATAATAGTATGGACTGGGTCCGTACTAGGGTTAGAAAGGGGCATCCCGGCAGGCCTTTCCAACTTAGTTACCCTCCCCAGATATAGAGATATTGTCCCCTCATTTGTCTATTCTTCCCCGCCTATGTTTCTGCCTTTTTAAAAATGCTTTTAATGTTTTTTAATGTTTTTATACTATTATTGTTTAATTCTGTTTTAGTACTGGGTATGGGGGGGGCGGTAGGTCTAGGGTTTGATTTTTAACTGTATTGTAATTGATGTATTTTATTGTTGTAACCCACCCGGATTCTTCGTGATTGGGTGGGCTATAAATACATTTATTATTATATTATTATTAACCCTAGTACTGATCGAGTCTGTACAAAATGGCAGCCCCCGTTCCACATGGGGGCCGCCATTGCTACGTCACCATTGCACCGCCGCCAAACGAGGCAGCGTGGTGGTGATGTACTGGCGCTGCGCCAGGGCGCATAGAGCGCCCTTTCCGCGGTGTCAGAAGGAGCTCCAAAACGGAGCTCCTTCCGGGATTTGCGTCGCTGGCACAGCCTTTAGACGGCTGCGCCAGTGACACAAGGCAGAAAGGGGCCGAGCAGCTCCTTTCTGCTTGTCCTCGCTGCCGTCAGGTGTCCTTGGGGCATGAAGCCCCAAGGACACCCCTTTCCAGGCCGCGGGGAAGCAGCCTTTTGCCGCTTCCCCGTGGCCTGGAAAGCGATGAATCGGGGCCCCAGAGGCTGCCGTTCTGGCAGCTGAGGCCCTGATCCGGCAGGGAAAGAAGCGCCTACAGGCCGCCGTCTGTAACGCGCCCTAGTGGGTGATCTTGGGCAAGTCTCACTCTCTCAGCCTTAGAGGAAGGCAAAGGCAAACCTCCTCTGAAGAAAAATGCCAAGAAAACACTATGGGAGGGTCGCTTTAGTATCATCATAAGTTGGAAACAACTTGAAAGCACATATATTTTGATACCTCTGAATTGTCATGGATAGGTCACTTTCTGGTCAGTGCTAGTACCACAGCTACAACCCACCCCTGCAGGTAACTAATTAATTTTTTTTAAAGTAGCATTCCATGTTCCCATTGGGCCCAGGATAGAAGCATATAACATCCCACTTATTCCTTATATCCAGATTAACAAGGGGCTGTGGATGAACACTCACTAAGATTCACTGCCCAACTACAAATATACCAAGCAAAACATGATCTAGCTAAAGTTTTGCAAGCTAACCAACAGAAAGCTACTAAAAACCTTGTTGAAATTAAGATATATTATACAGCTACAACACTTTCCTGCTCTGCTAGTCTATCTCTATTTTATAAATAAAGGATAATAATAATAATAATAATAGTAATAATAATAATAATAATAATAATAATAATAATAATAATAATAATAATAATAATAATAATAATTTGGACTTTTACTTAAAGGGATAAGCTTAGTCCAGCATGAGTTGTTCTTGAGCAGCCCATGGTGATTTTTTGTGGTCACAACATTTCTTTTGAAAAGATCAAATATTCCTTGGATATTCCACCTTTATGTTTCAAAAAATCTTGATGAATGTAAGTGTCAGATGATGGCATTTACCAACAAATAAAATCTGGAGCCGCTGGAACTGGAAATGAGAAACTTTGGGACTATATCCTAATTTTTGAATGTTGCTGTGTGCCTTCACGTTGTTTCCAACTTATGGCAACTCTAAGGTAAACCGATCATAGGTTTTTCTTCACATGATTTTTTCAGAGGAGGTTTGCCATTGCCCTCCCCTGAGGCTGAGATCACGTGGTTTACTCAAGGGCACTCAGTGGGTTTCATGACTGAGCTGGGAATTGAACTCTGGTCTCCAGAGTTGTAGTCCTAATCTCAAACTACTATGCCACACTTATCTCCTGATTATCTCCTTCCAAATACCACAATGATGCCATCTCTCTATGTTTGTCAGTGGCTTCTGCTAACCAGATAGGACTATAAACAGACAACTCTTATTGATTTAGATCAACGGTTCCCAACCATTAGTTCTTCAAATATTTTTTTGACTTCAGCTCTCATATTCTTGACTGTTGGTCATGTTTGCTGAGCTATCTATTATCTAAAGTCCAAAACAAATGGAAGATCAAATATTGGGAACCACTGACTTAGATAACCATCACTGTTGATTCTCTCCCCACTCCCCCCCCCCAAACACATTAAGACTTCACTCTTGTCCCTTCCTTCCTTCCTTCCTTCCTTCCTTCCTTCCTTCCTTCCGAAGATTTATATATAAAACCACATTCAAGGCAGCTAGTGATTGCAACCACAAAACAGTGCAAATAATGTAATAAAACATAAGTGCATGAGATCAACACCATTAAAATATAGTCAGTTCACTGTGAGGATGTCTTCAAATATATTGCTTTCCAGATCTCAAACAGAACAATAGGAATGGAAATAACATTTTTTTCTTCTTTTTTTTTAATTTTTAAATTTTATTGTTAAAACATATATACAATAAAGACATACAAAAAATATACATACAATTATACACATATACAACTACATACATACTTACATTCACTACAATATACATTTTCCTATCTCCTTCTTCATTTTACTAATCTATATTCCTGATTCTTAACTATTCTTCCTTTAACCTATTAATATTTTCTCTTCCCTCATCCTACTTTAATCCTTCTATCTTTAACTATCTCTTCCTTCTTTCTTTATCGTATCTATCTACATACTCTTTATCTGTCTACATACTCATACCTTCTTCACTTACTATACCATCTATTTATTTTATTTTCTACTCCTCTTCATCTCAATTCTTCTATATCTCTCATCCTTTCCTAACATTAATACATTCTTCTTTACATTCATACCTACATCTAGCGACTTCCTTCTACCTTCTTTAGTCTTCCACAGAAACATTGACTTTCTATTAATAAATGCTTACATCCTTGGATCCCATTTTCCTCATTAGATAAATTTATATCTTATTGTAGTTATTACCTCACAAGCCTGTGTTCCTTAGTCTTTAAATGATATCACCGCTGTCCTTCGCCACTGTCCCTCTAAAAATTCAATCACCTTTTCCCACTCTTCTCTTTCATGTTCAGGAAATAACATTTTTAAAAATGCTTTAAAAATGTGTTCTTCACTCAAATGCTAAAAAGAAATGTCAGAAAACTCTGAAGAGAATTCTTGACTGAATTTCAGATTCAGTCTGTTTCTTTCATTTTCTGTTTCTTGTACATAAAACACTATTTTGTTTTGTTTTGTTTTTTGGGGGATAGGTTTTTTGCAAAAAAATATAGTGTGCATTTTTTTCCAGAATAAATCCTGGAGCAATTGTCATACTGTATTGCAGGGGAAAGAAAATTGCTAAAATTGCCTGCTTCTTCCTTTGAAAACAGAATTATTGAATAGTGACATGTCTACAGAGGTTCCCCTGCTCCCGATGTTATCTCCTTGGAAGCGAGTGTTCCAGCATGGTATAAATTGGGCAATCAGGCAGATATCAATATAAGGGTGAGCCTAAGGATGTACAAAAGTCACTTGGTTGATTTGATGTTATCATTTTGTTGCCAGCATAATCAAAGACCTTCTGATTCCCCCAACCCTCTTTTGATGTTTTACAGGAGCACGACACATGCACACTCTCCTGCCACTCACCAATTCTCTTCAGGTTTTGTGTTTGAAAACATTTTAGTGGCCATGGAGATCTTGAAAGGTCACCCGTAACATCAGAAGAAAAACAAGCAGCCTTTGTAACGGCTGCAACAATGAGGCCGTATGCACAGGTCTTTCCTCTGGATCTACTTCAGCAACTAAAGCCTGCAGATGCATGCAAATAATGATGCCACAGTTAGATGAGAGGCAGAAGACAAAGAAGGTGTCTTAACATTGATTTGGTGAAAAGTAGAATTTTCTAGTATCCTACTGTCTCCTTAAAAATCTTAAACTTTGAGAGAAAATGAAACACAGTGGCTTCCAGAAATTCTCACATTTAGCATAATGTGTATGAGAGAGGAAAAGAGAGATTTAACATAGAAGACTTTGCTAACAAACAGCTCCCTGACACTGTTAAGCATGAAGGCTTAGGCTGCATGCCAATATTGCTTCCTTGCTTTCTGCTGAATTAAACTGGCTTAAACCAACTCATTTTAGCTTAACCAGACTCTGAACCGGGTTGTAAAAGTTATAGAGTGAAAACATCAGGATGACTCTCCTGAGTTTTCACGGTCTGTTTCTTTGTTTGCAGCCCAGATCGCATGAATGTATTTAGCCCTTAAATGTTTACCTACTCGAGTTGGAAGCAGTGACCTTAAATGGTCTTTGCAGCTCACAGCCTGTTTAAAAAAAAAAGGCAATTTTGAATCCCCGAGAAACCAATAGTAGCATCTTAACACACTTTGCACTGTTTTCAGAATGCCAGGAATACTAAACAGTACAATTACAACATACTGGCTGTTTTTTTTTTTTTTAAAAATAAAAAATAAAATAAAAAGATAGTTTTAGTAGCAAAATAAAAGAAGTAGGAAAGAAAAGCTCTCTGGTCATAGTGGTAGGCAGAGAAGTGTTCAGGTTCTGATAATTATGAGCCTGTGTGGGTTTTTAAGTTTGGTAATCTGCCAAAAACAAAAATGCTGGACATAGAATTCTTCAGTCAAAGTGAAACCTGTGGCTTGTATGAGGACTCTAGGAACTTTCCATAGCCCCAGAGCTCAAAAAAGTGACTACTGGGGCTGCATCTGCACTGCAATAAATAAATAAATAAATAAACAAACAAACACAATCCAGTTTGACACCACTTTAACTGCCATGGCTCGATGCTATGGAATTCTGGAATTTCTAGTTTTGTGATATATTTACCCTTCTCTTTCAGAGACATCTGGTATCACAACAAATTACAAATCCCTGGATTTCATAGGATGGAGCTATGACAGTTAAAGCGGATTGTCAAACTGGATTAATTCTGCAGTGCAGATGCAGCCTGGATCATTTCTTCCAAAAAAAAAAAAAAAAAAAGTTCTCTCCTGGGCATTTGGGTTGGGGGATAGCCTAAGGGAGGCCGAAAAATTAACTAAGGGCCCGAACAGACAAGCCAAAATAAAGGTGCTTTGGGTATTCAGAAGCAGAAGGGGAACAACAACCATTCCCACACCACCAACAATCAGGGTTTACCACAGCATGCTTAGACTTCTTTGGTTTATTTGGATGGTTGAATAATTTCAGTACAACATGGGTTGAACCTGTGTTGTTCACATGAATTTTGAATGCATCCAATTAATCCATGAAACCTAGAATAATTGATCTCACAGTTTTCTGCAAGTTTTCCTGAAAGGTTCGCATTGTTGGCTGTGTGAATAACAATGCATATAAACCCAGGATAAACTTCTGCGTGTCTTGAATGGGTTTCTAATACATCAGCATCATCAGCACCATCTTTGACTGCAGTGCTGACACTTGTGAGCCACAGAACTCACAGATATGCACATATATGAGGTTCCAATAAACTAACAAACGGTGTGAACAAAAATTTGGGAATGTGTGAGTGAGATTATTTGCATAGTCGCCTTGCAAAACAAAAGGTGTGAATAATTCCTTTGTAAGAACATATGAAGTATTGCTACTTACAGAATTTAAAGATTTTATACTATCTGATGATGAGAGCGTCTGTATGTGTGCTTTAAACATGGACATGTAAGAGGAAACTGCAGACTACAGAAAGGAGGACCAACAAACTCAGATTAAGTTATACAGAATGGGTATGTGTATGACTAATGCCTGGAAGACAAAGAGCCCTCCTCCAACCACCATCTTGAGGGGGAGAGAGGCCTGGCCTGGAAGAAAAAGAGCCCTCCTCCAACCACCATCTTGAGGGGGAGAGAAGCCTGGCCTGGAAGACAAAGAGCCCTCCTCCAACCACCATCTTGAAGGGGAGGGAGGCCTGGCCTGGAAGACAAAGAGCCCTCCTCCAACCACCATCTTGAGGGGGGAGAGAGGCCAGGCCTGGAAGACAAAGAGCCCTCCTCCAACCACCAAGGGGGGAGAGAGGCCAGGCCGTGGAAGACAAAGAGCCCTCCTCCAACCACCAACTTGAGGGGGAGAGAGGCCAGGCCTGGAAGACAAAGAGCCCTCCTCCAACCACCATCTTGAGGGGGAGAGAGGCCTGGCTGGAAGACAAAGAGCCTCCTCCAACCACCATCTTGAGGGGGAGAGAAGGCCTGGCCTGGAAGACAAAGAGCCCTCCTCACAACCACATCTTGAGGGGGAGAAGGCCAGGCCTGGAAGACAAAGAGGCCCTCCTCCAACCACCATCTTGAGGGGGAGGGAGGCCTGGCCTGGAAGACAAAGAGCCCTCCTCCAACCACCATCTTGAGGGCGAGGGAGGCCTGGCCTGGAAGACAAAGAGCCCTCCTCCAACCACCATCTTGAGGGGGAGAGAGGCCTGGCCTGGAAGACAAAGAGCCCTCCTCCAACCACCATCTTGAGGGGGAGAGAGGCCTTGCAATTTTTTGTATTGTTTTGCAATTTTACTGTACACCGCTATGATCATTGCGGAATAGCGGTCTATAAATAAAAATTATTATTATTGTTATTATTATTATTATTATTATTATTATTATTATTATTATTATTATTGCTGCATCTTCACTGCAGAAATAATACAGTTTGATACACTTTAACTGGCATGGCTTATGGAATTCTGGAATTTGTAATTTTGTGAGATATTTAGCCTTCCATGTCAGAGAGCTCTGGTGCCACAACAAACTGAAAATCCCAGAAGTCTATAGCAATGAGCCATGACAGCTAAAGTGTTGTCAAACTGCATTATTTCTGCCATGCAGATGCAGACTAAGACCAACAAAGAGGAAAGGGCTGTGCCTAAACTTTTATATAGAGTAAAAGCTACTGTGTATAAGCAAAGTTGCTATTTTTAAGAGAAATTCCCATCACTGTCTTTCTACCATACAACTGTCTGTAAAATGGCTTTATCCCAGTATTGTAAGTGTGGTGCCCAGATGTTTTTTAAAAGTGCAATTCAAGTTAGTGAAATGAAATGACCCTATAGCTTGATAAATAGCTACCAAGTTTGGGGAACATTTTTTCATCTCTAAACGTTCCCCCCACCCCGCACCCTCTCATGATCAAGATCACAACCGTCCTTTTCATTACAAATTCTGTGAATTTTCCAGCTTCCATTTTAATACATCACCACTAAAAATGTGAAGATTAAGAAGCAAAATCATTAGTTATATATTCAGGGGATAAGCATCTTCACCTTAAGAAAAGAAAAATGCCCTGTAAACTTGTCATAAAATGATCCATTAGATATGTTTAATGGGCTTATTAAAAAGAATGCTATGCCACAGAATACCCCCTTCAGCATCTTACAGGAGAATTTAGAGAAGACTTAAATAGACCTGAACACATAAATTGTATTGTGCCATAATAATCAATGAAATGATTGAGGGGAAAGGCCATATGATAATGACAAGGTTGTCTAAACTAGTTTTTGAAACACTTACTGCAAGTGAATTCATCACTACAAGGTTCTTCAGTTTCTCCAAAATCCACTGTATGCCTTGACTTGATGGCTTTGTTTTTCAGCTAATCATTGTTAGAACAAATCTCAGAGCCCCTGATTCTTATATAACAGGAAACTGCTTAGATCCAACGTTTGGGTTTTTGATCTTCTCTTGGTTTATAGGAAGCAAGAGAAGCAAAAGATATCTAGTATATCTGTGCAGAAAATGATGTAGTTGGGGATGTATGGCAAAAGTTTCAAATCAGGGTGCTTTTTTGCACAGAAAATGGCATATCTGCATACAAAATCATAGAATCTTTGGCCCCATACAGACAGACCAAAATAAAGCTGCTTCAGGTCACTTTGGAGGTATGCTGTTAAATGATGCATGCGTCCTAAGAGGCCAGAAGCCGCGCTAAAGTCATGATCCAGTCAGAAGGACTGGAGCGCAGCTTTGACGCAGCTTCCGGACGCTTAGGATACATGCATCATTTAAACAGCATACCTCCAAAGTGACCCGAAGAAGCTTTATTTTGGCAGTCTGTATGCGGCCATAGAATCGTAGAGTTGGAAGAGACCACGAGGGTCATCCAGTCCAACCCCCTGTCATGCAGGTCCAACCCCAATATTTCTCTTTGTATTAAAGCCACATAAAAATTGTTCAAAGAATAAGACACAAGTATAGAGTTTTCTGCTCACTAAAAAGTATTTTCAGCTCTTTCTTACACAGATAATAGTTTTCTACAACAACAAAAACTGCAAGGTAATCTTATGCAGAATAAATCCTGAACTGCAGAGATTATTTTCAGTTTAGGATTTTTCATGTCAGTTTCCCAATAATCAAGAAATGTGGTGTGTATGTGGTTTTTTTGTTGGGAGGGGTTATTTTTTAAATATTATTTTCAACCCTACTTATGTATTGATTTACCACTCAATAACTGAGTCAGTCTTTCTACTCCACTTAGGACTAAATCCTCAGAATTCCAGACATGAGAAGCAATTGTTTGTGAAGTTGTGCCGAGTATCATGCGCCTGTCCACCATATCGTATTATCAATAACAATAGCAAGTACATCTCTATACCTCTTATCAGTGAACTAGCACTCCCTAAGCAGTTTACAATGTGTAAGCCAATTGCCCCCAACAATCTGGGTACTCATTTTACCAACCTATGAAAGGATGGAAGGCTGAGTTGACCTTGGAGCCTTTCTCTAGGCCTGAACCTACAACATTGTGGCTGCAGTATAGGTATTTAACCACTGTGCCACCAGGGCTCTCTATTCTATATGTCCATTTCATTTGAATCCCACTATAATTTCCTCCACAGAGCAACCTTGTTGAGATTGTTGAGGATGGTGATAGTAGCTGATTTTCTTGTTTCTTTACTTGAATTTATATCCTGCCTCCTTAGACCATGCGTTCAGACCTTCCTGCCTACCACCAACCCTGTGACAATCAGAAAAAGTCCTTATTGCATCTTTGCTGGTAAAAGGGAGGAGATAGAAACATCATTGGCCTGTGCATCCATTGCCAGCTAAACAGGTTTTCTTTGCTTCATCTAGAAACTGCTTGGTGAAGTTGGTTTAGATGTGTCTGTCCAGGAGATGCTACTGAGTGCTGCATATGTAACCAAGTAAGTGATGTAGAATTCCCATCATTAATTTAAAACAGTTTCTAAAGGCCATTAAAAGAAGAAAATATAATACACACCAGTTAAAAGACCTTCTACATCTCAAAGGCCTGAGTAAACTGTTGACACTTAAAGGTCTGAGTGGTAAGGCATACTGGGAGAGAATGGAAAACCAGTATAAGATACCAATGTGCAAATATCATTCCAATATGAATAGGAAAATGTATGTGTGTTTCCCTCCTCCTTCCTATAGATCTATAAGTGAATAGAAAACCTGCCAGTGTAAAGAAAGCAGAGAGATGACCAACCTTGCTTCCCATGTCAGGAAATTCCACAATCTGGAAGCAGCCACTCAAGAGGCTCTGCACTGTGTCTTCACCAAGTGTGCCAAGAAAATGGTGGGAATGAGAGAAAGCCCTCCCCCAAGGATCTGAAAACTTGGGCAAGCTCATACTGAGATATATGGATTTTCAAGTAGTCTGTAGCCAAACTATACAGGCCTTTACAAATCATAACCAGCATTTTGAATTCCCAGAATTCCCTTGACTTCATAGATCATGAAAAGCTATGGAATGCTCTTAAAGATATGGGAGTGCCACTACATTTGATAGTCCTCATGAGAAATCTGGGCTTAGGACAAGAGGCTATGGTGGTGAAACAGAATGGATCCCAATTGGTAAAGGGGTCAAGAGAAAGTGTATCATATCACTCTACTTGTTCAACTTGTACACAGAAAATATCATATGAAGAGCAGACTTAGATTCAGAAGAAGGAGGTGTGAAGATAGGGGAAAGGAGCATTAACAATCTAAGATATGCATACGACACCCATACTATTAGTGGGAAACATTACTGACTTAGATCATTTACTAAGGAAGGTCAAAAAAAGATGTGCGAGGGCTGTAGAAGAGCTACATACATTCAGCTTAGACGATGAAGAATTTAAAATAGTTAAAGAGTTCCCATACCTTAGATCAAACATTGATAAGAATAGAGATTTCAGTCAAGAAATCAGAAGACTAGGATTATGAAGGGTAGCCATGAAAGAACCAGACAAGATCCTTAAGTGTAAAGATATGCAACTAATGCTAAAGTCAGGATTTTTAAAGCCATCGTATTCCTGTATAATTAAGAAAGCTGATAGGAAAAAAATCAACTAATTTGAGATACGGTGCTGGACAAGAGTGCTGAAGATACTGTGGATGGCCAAAAAGACCAAAAAAAAAAAAAAAAGGGGGGGGGGAGTTTGGAACAGATCAAGCCTGGACTACCCCTAGAAGTCACGACAACAATACTGAGGCTGTTGTATTTTGGTCACATCATGAGAAGGAATTACTCACTAGAAAAAACAATAATGCTAGGGAAGGTAGAGGGCATCAGAGAGAGAGGAAGCCCATACACTGGAAGGATAGACTCAGTGAGAGAGATCATAGAGAGAGCAACTGAGGACAGAGGATCTTGGAGATGGTGACAGGGTTGCTATAATAAATAATAAATAAATAAAAGTTTTATTTATATACCGCGCCTTCCTTGAATCAGGGCGGTTTACATACATTATACATTATACATACAATAGGTTAAAAACAAGTCAGAGCATTGTATAATAAAAATAAAAACAACAAGCCCCATTAGCCCATCCTCATGGCCACGGAAGAGGAGGGAGGCCCTTAGGATTTTTATGGGGGGAACGCTTGCTGGAATAAAAAGGTCTTCAGATCCTTTTTAAATTGGGCCAGGGAGGTAGTCGAGCGGAGCTCGGCGGGCAGCGTGTTCCAAAGGGCCGGAGCGGCGATGGAAAAGGTCCGCCTTGTGATGGAAGAGAGCCTAGAGTTGGGACTGACTTGAGGGTGGCTAACAATAACTGTATCTAAACTGTACAGGCCTTTATAGGTAATAACCAGCACTTTGAATTCCCAGAAATGTACCAGTAACAAGTGGAACTATTTACAACAGGGGAGTTATATGTTCACACTAACCAGCCCTGATCAGCAATGTGTCCACATCATTTTGGATCCTCTGCTATTTCCAAATAGTTTCCAAACAATAAGACTGTTAATCAGTTTTGCTGAGATTTCAGCATCAAAGTGAGTTGGGTAGTTGCAAAGAGGAGTAATGATTGAGAAATCTGGAGGAAAGTAAAAGAGTTCAGAAAATATTTTCTCCCCACAGGAGTTCTGCACAATTCTCAATCATTCTATGGACATTCCTCCAGCACTGCATAGTGGAGATGACATTCAGTTGATAATGTCAGAGAAGCAATGAGGGTGACCCTGAATGCCCAGCTTAAGTTAATGCTGCACTGAAAAAGGATCTAATTGTTGGTTTAATGTCTATGGAATTCAATTAACATCTTGTTGTTGGAGTGGGTGGTTTCCTATCAGGATCTATATAATGGTCTGCTTTGAAAAGAAACCACCTAGAGCCACAAGAGTTTGGGTGAAATGGGTTTCTATGAATCAACATCACACAGTGAGCCTGCGAGGGTCTCAGAATAGAGAACTCTGACTAGGCATGGCACAGCCCCCCTCCCCTCACTGTAAATTCTAAACTAATTAATTAAAAAGATAAGTCTACAGAGTTCACAGTTGCATCCCACCATGTGTGAAATTCCAATTCTCTCCAAGTGGAATGGAACTTCTCCCACTGAGTTCAGAGGAGGCCATTTTTCACACAGCACGAGACGTTAGCTGCAACTCTCTACAACATGTGGAGGCGACCGCTAAATTAGAGAAAAACTAGAGGCGATTCTTTCCAATGAAAGAAAAACCATCAGTCTGAGGGCATCTTTAACCAAGAGATCTGAACCAGATCAAGATTTCACCTGATTCAGAATTCTGTTTCTTACAATCAAGACTGGATTTATATCCACAGCCAAGCTATGGCTTTCAGAGGATGTAGACAACATGCAGCCCTGAGGTCACATGTGTCCTAAAGATGGTTTCTGCAGTCCTCAATCCCTCTAGATTCCTTTGATCCCCCCCCCCCCAAAAAAAGGGTGAATTACTTTCAGAATCTCTTGGAGGTGGTGATTCGTTCTTTAGATAGGCTGTAGTGTATCCTCAAAGTAAGCCACTTACTCTGGCCACTCTGGCCACGCTCTGGTAACCTCTCGTTTGGATTTCTGCAATGCACTTTACATTGGGCAACCCTTGTACCAAACCTGGAAGCTTCAATTGGTCCAGAATATGGCAGCAAGGCTGGTCACTGGATCTTCCAGGGCCAGCCATATAACACCGGTACTTAAAGATCTACATTGGCTGCCTATTCGCTTCCGGGCACAATACAAGGTGTTGGTTATCACCTATAAAGCCCTAAATGGCTTGGGCCCAGGGTACTTAGAGGACCGCCTCTCTCCATATAATCCGCCCTGCACTCTCAGATCGGGTGATAAACATCTCCTAAGAGTTCCAGATGCTAGACGAGCCATCACTACACAAAGGGTCTTTCCCACCTCGGCCCCTAAGCTCTGGAACTCGATCCCCGACGAGCTCCGCTCGACCCCCTCCCTAGCCCAATTTAAAAAAGGGCTGAAAACGTATCTTTTCAAACAGGCATACCCCCAATAGCCCTGTTGTGATCCCTCTCCCCCTCACCGTTGTTACAATTGCTGCTAGCTTGGAATTGTTGTTGTTGTTGGTTGTTGTTGTTGTTGTTTTATATAATGTTTTATATAATGTAATTGTAAATTTCTGACAATGTTTTTATTGTAAATTGTATGTTGTTGGATTGCAAAATCCACCATTGTAACCCACCTTGATCTCTGGAAAGGCGGGCTAGAAATAAAGCTTTTATTATTTATTATTATTTTCAGGATGTCACATGGCCTCCAGAGGGTCTGAGGACAGAAAATTTGTCTCTAGACCCATCTGGGGTGCAGCTACAGAGGGGGGAAGACAAAATGGGGCTATTGCTCCTTCAAATAAGAATATTGCCCCCCACCATGAAATTTTCACCATAGTCCCCAAACTTCAGCATTGCATTCAGTGGGGACGCTAAAAATCATCCACACTGAGAACTCTTCTATTTGCTCTGTTTTTTATCTCTTAGCAATGTTGGATGCCTAAATCATGGGTGGCATTGTGCTTGGAATTTCCATTTTTTTTAAAAAAAATGGCTGAATATGTGCACAGATTGAATTAAGTAGTTTTTGCAGTGTCCATATTCACTTAGGAGCTGCTATAATGTTACAATGTACAGACACCCATTGTGCATTGGGATCCAGATTGATACACTATGCGTGATATGCATTGGGCACCAATAAATAACGAGTGTTCCCTGATACTCATCCATGCACTAGCTAAGAAAGTGGTGTGGCATAATCATGATGTTAAACAATGTACATCAGAAGTGCTCCACGCACATCAGAGCACTCTGGTCACTACCTAGAGCCACATCTTCACAATTCACTAACACGGTTTCATTGTGTTTCTACAACATAGCTACAAATTTGTAAAGTTACAAAATGTAAGCTGCACTGTAGCTTCTCATTCAATTTCTCTAAATGGTCAGTTGAAATTTCAAGTTATTGAAGTGTTATGAATTTGGATACTGAAGGAACATTTCATTTGCAGGAGGTAGAATTGTTATGGAGGCAATGTCTTCATTTTGTTCCTCCATAGCCAGACTCTTGAACGCATTGTGTCTTAGTGGTGCAGATTATGTGGGTCGTCTAAATTAAATAATATGTTCCCCATAATGATTTCAGACCTCTTTGATTAAAATATCTTAGGTTCTCAGTATATCTTAACCCTGTTTTGCCCACCAAACGTGTCTTTGCCTACTGTCAGACCAAATTTGTAGTAATGACCCCTCAGTGGTGTTTGTCCCCTCCATCTGGTAGGTAGTGGTACATAGAGATATAACTCCATAATAGCCACCCACTCCATAATAGCCACCCACTCCATAATAGCCACCCACTCACCCCCTTTGACTCTTCCTGGTGCATTTGAGAAAGGCATGCACATCCCTCTGCCTTATCCCATTCATTTCATGCACAGTCCCTCTAGAGAGAAAGTCATTCTCCATTTCCCAATGCAGTTTTCCCTAAAAATGTCTCAGCCAGGGTTTGGCTCATCTGTATTCATCTCTGATTCCTTAAGTTGAAAGAAGAGCAAAAAATGGAGGGGGGGGGAGAGAGGGGGAAAGAAAAGAAACATATGAAAGAGATGTGATCAAAGCAAGAGGCAGAGATGGAGAAATGCTTTTCATGTCTTCCATAGATATTTTTCTCACGCTAAAGGATTCTTGTAAAAAAAAAAAAAAACAAGCAAAGAAGTGGTGCTTGGCCTCTGTGTTATGACAGGGTCTGGAACATGGTGCCACACACAGGTTACCGTCTGTTATCCAAAGCAACCAGAATGAGGATTTAAGTCTAATTCTTACAAGTCAAAGTGCTCATCATAATCATCATCAATAACAACAAGTAATAGCAGCCCAACAGCTGCCAAGCTTCCACCAATTTGCCACATGCCAGAGGAACACAGAGGAACACTACTTATATACTTCTGTGTTTAACTGGAGTGAAGCCAGAGGTATCCAATGGCCAACAGGCAGAGTCCACCCAGGTAACCAGGTAACCAATTGTCCAGACACCCTCTACAGCGGCATCTCCACTGCATAATTAATGCAGTTTGACATCACTTTAACTGCTATGGATCAATGCTATGGAATTCTGTGATTTGTAGTTTTGCAAGCTATTCAGCTTTTTCTTTCAGACAGTTCTTGTGCCACATCAAACTACAAATCCCACAATTCCATAGCCTGGAACCATGGCAGTTAGTAGTGTCCAGATTCATTAATTTTGCAGTATGGCAGCAGCCTACATTTTTTATAGTGTCTGAGATAATGGCCCGAGAAGCCAGCCAGTCATTTATCTGTTTACCTGGGTTGTCTTTCCCTTGTGGGCATTGGATTCTTCAGGCTTCATTCCAGTCAAATCCAGGAGTGTATAAACGAAGATGTTCCTCTGGGAAGTTGACCAGTCACCAGGAAAAAAAGATGGTTGCTGTGTCATCCTCACAAGCCACAAAGTGTCCAACCAGGGGGTCTAGGGGTGCATGCTGTTCATCCCTTCTGCAAATTTAGTACAGTATATTTTCCTGCTTCCATAGGTAATATTCCCAGGAGTTTGAAAATCCCATCAGTGTGAAAATAAGTAAAATAAAATTCCAGTAAAATTTGCTGGAAATTTTGGATGGAATGGATTATTATTCAGGCTTCTCTGAGGATATTCAAGACCTTCATGTACACCTCATTCTGAGAAGGAATGATCAGAGTCATACTTCTTAAAGTAATGTGCTGATCAAAACGTGTTTGTTCTTCTCATTCTGCACTTCTCCAAAATGTAATACATCATTGGCTTAAGAGAGAGAGGGAGAAAGTGCAAAGGAAATATGAATAGACAACCTAGAGATAGCTGTATTCCTATTGTATTTGTACTGTACCGTTTGCATTGGGGTTTTTTTCCCTACTGGGCATTGTATAATATTGTACTCTTTTATATTGTTTTATGCTGGCCATCAACCATAATAAAATTTCATTTCAACCTAGAGATATACCATGTGTATGGATCCAACATGTCCCATGAGTGCTCTGATGACCATCCCTATACTTTTTATTAATGAATTGTCATTTTATGCAGTTTCCTAGCAGGATGCAGATTACACAACCCAATTTAAAGACCTTATACGACAGACAGTTATCATTCAAAGTCCAGGATAAACTGAAAGATTTATTTCCTGTTGGTGAAAGGAGAGCAGAGAGTGGGCCAACCAAACTTCCTGTGACAAGGAATTCCCCTACCTGGGAGCAATCACTGAGAAAACTCTTTCCCATGACCTCACCAAATGTATCTGTAAAGGGGAAGGGCTGACTAAGATAAAGCCATCTCTCAGGGATCTTCAGACTCAGGAAGACTTATAGAGGAAGATATTGTCTTTCAGATAGCTGGAATCTAAGCCATATAAGGCTTAATAGTTCAGGTCAGCATCAGGACATTTCCCCAGTATTTCATCAGAGGTATGGACATTGTAGCTTGATAAGTTTATTTAATGTTCTCTACATAGAATCATAGAATCACTACATAGAATCACAAGGGCCATCCAATCCAACACCTTGCCATGAAGGGATACCCAATCAAAGCACCCCAAATGATGGCCATCCAACCTGTTTAAAAAAACCCAAAGGAGGAAACTCCATCACTCTCCAAGGCAGCATGCCCCATGTTGAACATCTCTTACCATTAGGAGGTTCTTCCTAATGTTGGTAGAATATCTTTTCCTGTAATTTGAATCCATTGCCCCATGTCATAGTCTCTGGAGCAGCAGAAAACAAGCCTACTGTGGAGATTATCACATGGGAGGCAAGCATCCTTATCCCACTGCTAAACTGTGTCAGTTGTGTGATTGGGGGAAGATGATCACACCCCCATCTGCTTCTCCTGTTTTGCTCCCATCTGTAAACAGTAATGGGTGCATCATTTGGTATTAATGGAAACTCCCATTAATACAAAATGATGGGTCCATTACTGTTTACGGATGGGAGAAGAATGGAGTGTGATAATATTCCCCTCAATCACACAATTAATACAGTTTAATGATCAGAGAAGGAAACTTGCCTCCGCCATGTGATTATCTCCCCCATCTTCTATATGACATCCTTTCAAATATTTAAACATGGCTATCATGTCACCTCTTAACCTTCTCTTCTCCAGGCTAAATATACCCAGCTCCCTAAGCCACTCATCATAGCTTATGGTTTCCAGATCTTCTACCATTTTGGTTGCTCTCCTCTGGACACGCTCCAGCTTGTCAATATCCACTTCTGCTTTGAAAATGGACATCTTCCATAAGAGAGAGGATGCATCTATGCTGTAGAAATAATGCAATTAGGCACCACTTTAACTGCCATGGCTCCATGGGATTTGTAGTTTTGTGAGGCACCAACACTCTTTGGCAGAAAAGAGTACAGACCTTGTAAAATTACACATCCCAGGATTTGTAAGGATGGCACTACAGCACTTAAAGTGGTGGCAAATAGCATTATTTCTACACTGTAGCTGCACACAGACACACACACACAAAGAGAGAGAAAAAGAGAGAGAGAGAGAGAGAGAGAGATGGGGAAAAACAACCTACCAATTTCCAGTAGGATAGAACAACTATTAAACCAGGTTAAGCTTTTCATGTATCTAAATGCTGCAAAACTGTGGTGCTCATAAGAATGCAAGCATGTCAGAATCAACTGGTGTGGACATAATGTGACTATCATAAATGTGTCTCCATCAAAGTCAGTTCTGGCTCTTCCTGCATTCTCAGATTCCCCAGGCTTTTTGGCGTGTGTTTTTTTCAAAGCTTTCTAAGTGCTCTGTGTTCCCATTTCCCTACCTCCTACCACCCTGAGGAATTCTTAAGTGACAAGAAGATGGAAAAATACAGATGGCATAATTATATATTTTGCAGTTGATTAATCACCACAAAACATTAATCACATTTGGTGTAACAATAGATAATCAAATTCTTTATAGCTGAAATTAAGTTTCTTTCTGATAAGGAATGGGTTCCTTTAGGATATTGACATGGCTTTTTCAGCAGCTGTTTTGCTTCCATTCCACATCTGCATTTGTTTGAAAGCTGCTTTAGGGCTTTGGCAGAAATATGGCTTTAAGGTTCATTGCATACTTTCAGACACCCATGTTGACAATAGCAGAAGGAGGGCTAGGAGAGATGTTTCCTTACCAGGCTGCGGCTGATGCGTTTCAGCTTGTCCATTCTCCAATGCACATCATATACTTTGTGCACTACTCTGTAAAACTAAGCTTTGTTTACTATGCAAATCTCTTCATCTGGAGTTATACATATTGGATGACATCCTATTGGTTAGTCCCAACTCAGCTACACCCATTCAACCAATGCGTCAGTGGTGAGTCAACACATAGACAAATCCTATTGATTTCATGGGTCTCCTCCTGTTAGGACTAACAACATTATTTAGGCCATATTGCACTACTCAACCCTGGTGTTAAATGCCAGTATTCCACAGGTGAAATCAGGTCACTAATGTGCACCTGGATGGACAACCACACACACATGTGTACTCATGTGCAGCACCCAGCCATAGGCACGATGGCAACAAGCCCAGGACTCTGCTTTTCCAAACTTAAATGGAATATGGATGTTTCGTGTTGGACAAGAATGTCCATAGGGAAATGCATATTTATTTAAGATAAATTTCAGCCATAAAATCAGAGAGCTGAAAGGCACCTCATGATCCATTGAGTCCAACTTGTTTCCGGTGAAGGAATCCATCAATAAAATACCCTCTGAGATGACCACGACTAATCTTCAAATATTTCCAATGAAGGAGTTCCACCACCTTCTGATATGTACATATATGTTATATATGGCAAGGTAACTAAACTTTGTCCCCAAACTACCACCACTTATGAATCACATTCATTTTGTACATTTGCATCTGTTCTGCATAATTAGCTTGTTTATTGTTCTAGGGAAATGGAAAGGTCTATGGCAAGAACCCTGGTAAAGTCCTGGTGGCGCAATGGTTAAATCCTAGTCCTGTAGCCACAACATTGTAATTTTAATCCTGGAGGGCTCCAAGGTAGACTCAGCCTTCCATCCTTTCATAGGTCAATAAAATGGATACCCAGCTTGTTGGGGGCAATTGGCTTACACATTGTGAACCACTTAGGAACTGCTAGTTTACTAATAAGCAGTACAGAAATGTATTTGCTATTGCTAAAATAACTGACACAGTATTGTCCTGGGACTGTATTCAGCCTCCAATTCTATTTTTGTGGCCCTCTCACACACATAAACATTGACTAGAATCATATCATTGTCTTACACATGTTCAGTCCTTTGGGCATTTTTGTTTGATGAGCAGCTACATTCAAGTCAAGGTTGTGCAAATAGAGTTGTGTATACAGTGCTATTGTACACAGTTGCTTGTTGTATGGAGATGCAGATAGGAATTGCACATGGTTGTACCTTGCAACATGAAGATGCATATGTGCACTTTTGTTGTACCTGTGGTTGTGCAGCCTCACAATTCACAGGCAGTGTTGTGTTACTCCAAGAATGTAAAGGTGTATTCTATCTCATTTTAGGTGCATGGTCTCTGGCATTCCCAAACTACTCTATATTCCTACCTCCTCCACAGAAGATGAATTGCCTTTTCTGAAAGTCTACAGAAATGACAGTTTTTAAAGAGATTGCAAGGGACACCTGCACTCCTTAATATATTTGTTTTAAAAACTAAAAGTGGATGAATGGTGACACACACCCACACCTATTTTTGGCATTGTTAGCAAGCTCTGGCTGCAATTCAACATGGCTCAGGCAAGCCTAGTCATTTCATATGAGCACCTACACTCAGATCTACCACCTCTACAGACTTAGTGTACAGCCACTTAAGGGAGTGGACATTTATGAGGATTGGACAGGAAGCATGATGAATTGACAGGATCAGAAATATCTGGCTATGACCCTGTAGACAGAGGCAAAAAGATTTCATCAGCACTGAGACTCTCCTGGGGCATCCAGATATCTCAGTGCTAATGTAATAATTTTGAATCTGGCTATGGCAAGGGTGGGTAGAGTGGCCTGCGGGATAGTTTGTGCCCTCAAATGACATCTACAGGGCATGGGTCCAATTTTCCTACTTCTGTGGGCCAATTTAGGCTCAGGAGAGGCCTTTTTAAATATACAGAATGAACAAAAAGTGGCTTTTGTTCATTTGATGTTGTTACCAAAGGCCTACTCCATGCCTAAAATGGCCCAAGTTGACCTAGAAATAGGATGAAAATGCAGCTTCCCCATAGGACACCTACAGCGAAATGTTGGTTTTATTCATCCATTCATTAATTTGCAAGGGAGTACAGTGGGAGGTGTGGCCAGTAAAGGTTTCAGGGGACTAATGGCTCCTCATCCTTCCACAGTTGCATTCCATTCTTCTCTTGGGGGCTACAGAGGGAGGGAAGAAATGCAGTGTCCCAAAAAGAGCATACACATGTACAAGGGAAACTTACTGTGTATGTCACCACCAGGATGCCAACTTCTTGTTGCCCCTGGATGATCCAAGGGGTCAGAAAAGTGGCCCCCACATCCACTGAATTTGCCCCCTCCAAGTCTAAGTGAGTACTGGGTTTCATTCCATGAGCAGGATAATCTTTCTTAACCCTTCCCTGAGCTTGGAATTGACAAGAAGCATAGCTACATTTAATAGGCTACCTTCCTTAGTAATTCAGGCATAACATGAATGTTGCATTTCAGAAGTAATCTAAAGAATGGAAGGAAGTTACTTTCCATCAGAATGGTATAACAAACACTAATTGACATACTGTTAGTGTTTTAGACTGCATCTGCACTGCAGAAATAATCCAGATTGACATCGCTTTAATTGCCATGGCTCAATGCTATGTAATTTCTTGTGGCACCAGAATTAAAACAGCAGACAATATGAAAAGCAGACAACACACACACAATATGATAGTAAATTTATCACGGGTGAAAAGAGAACAGAACATTGGACATCCTGGAGTGAAACACAGTGGCCTTCATTACAAATATCTTGTGTGAAGTATTTTTAATCAGAATTGGGCTATGTTCCAAATGTTCATGTGAAAAGTAATGCTCTTCATTGCTGTGTTCCAAGCCCTACATTTGACAGCTGGACAAGCTGAGAATTTCAAAGCTTCTCTCTCTTTGGAAAAAAAAAGTAGTTTATTTTAACTGTTCTATAAAATCTGATCTACTTAGGCTTTCAGACAATGCTCTGGGGCATGTTAAGTCTGTTTTCTGAACAAACAATTTGCACTCAAAATGGGCATGTTAGAAGAACATCTGAAGAGCTTTGGATACTGGAGAGACTGTGTGTGGTACAAGTTGAGGCGAGTGATGTTCTGCCAATGAAGAACACCAAAGGAAGTATGAAGGGGGGAAACCACATAGAGAAATGAAATGTGCCTGTGTTGAGAATTGACGGTTGGGCAGAGCCAAAAAGAAACACAGGAAAGCAAAGACAAGAATCTATTTTGCTGTATTGTTCCATGTACTACAAACCCCATAACATTTGTTCTTGTCAGAAATGGTCAGAAAGCTGAATGCAGTCCAATTTAAACCCACAGCACAAAGGCAGGGACAAATTTACTGTTCAGAACATCAGTCAGCCATATTCTTGTTGATGATCAGAACATGCCAGGCTCAAGGGCATTTAGGTCAGAGACAGCCTTATCACTAGATTGTCCTGGGTGGCAGCTTAGAATAGCTTTGCATCAAAAACAGGGACTGAAGTTTTTTCCTATTTTTTTGAGGGCAGAATTGGCTGTTGTACATAAAAGAAGAGACTTCCATATGGCTTGTGTTAGGGCACATGTTTCTCTTGCTCCAGATGGAGACTGCCAAAAAAAGGACTTAACTGTACATCATGTATAGGGCAGATATAGAATGACATCATTAAGTGAGAGCTACACAAATGGATTCAGAGACAGGCACAGTATGTGTATATGTTATGCACTAGCCATTCTTCATTGCCTTATAGACGTCTCTTCCTTGTCCCCCACTTTCTAGCACTTATTACTTACAGTGACCATGCTTTAGCATAAGGATTGTGCAAAGTAAATGAGAAATTGTGACTCAATCATGTCATGCAATCCTTGTGTTAAATCTAAAATCATGCTTTTGAATGCACACCTGAATGTGCAACTGAGTGTGCAACCAAATGTGCACGCACATGTGTATCTTGCCCACACCTGTATGTGTGCATGTCCATCTCTGTGTACAATTGTATCACATGCACACCTCCACTTCCACAACTTTTAACTAGGGAGCTAGAAGAATGGTTGAAATTCCCTTAGCAGTCTATCTAGGCATAGGTTTTTATCTTCTATTAGGTAATGGTCAAAAAGGCTAGAGATGTTTGAAGAAAATTATTACCCACCCACCCCGCCAAAAGGAAAGCTAGCTAATTGTTTGTGAAGTGGGGGGGGGGGAACAGACAACAAGGGGTAGGGCTTGTTTATTTATTATTAGTTTGAGGGAAGCTTCAGTTTTTTGTGAATAACACTGGAGAGTGCATTTTCAGCTGTACAACATCCAAACGATCTATTCTAGAGGAGTGGTTTTGCCATTGGAGTGAATAAGCTTTAAGCCATGCTTAACCTGCATATTTGGTAAATAAATTCAGATATTGCAAAATCCCTTAAGCCTACAGTGATCCTCCAATCAAAGGAAACCAAAACCAAGTGAAGCCTTTATTCCAGAATTCCCCAGCACTCAGGCAATGCATGAGGGCATGTAACTATAAATTTGCACCTCAGCCAAATACAAGTTGAACAGCAGAAAGCAGCATTGATTAGGAAGCTCTGTTCTTGTTAAAGCATATTCCTATTGTGATGTTGACCGAGTGGATTTGCATATGAAAGCTGTGGATGCTCTGGTGTCTGGGGCCATTGGGGGAGAGAATGGGTAGGTGCTCTTTGTGTATTTGTGAAAAATAAACTGCTAAAGAGTGACAAGTGGTTGCGAAAGAGAAAGGAGAAGATGAAGGGGGAGCTGTTGAAAGGAGGGAGAGTGAGATGGAAATCTGGCAGCTTTTGACAGGTATGCATAATTCTTCCTAGAGGGTAGAGTCACCTGGGGAAACAAAGTGAGAGAGGCCATTAAACCTCAAGAGTTTTTTTTTTCCAGGATTCTCAGAACTTTTCGAAGTTTACAAGGAATGCAAAATGGCTGAATGCCAAATGAAGTCTGCAGTCTACATCTCAGGCTCCCAGTTGGGGCTGTCTGATTGTTAGGGACTGCATAAATTGGAAATGCCAAGAAGTCGCTAAGCAGGTAGTTTCCAAAATGTGGGAAACAACCACAATAGCTGCATTTCTAAAATTATGGAATTGTACGAGAACAAAACTACTTTCAAAAGAGACATTCCATTTCGTGTCAACGACAATAAAAAAAAATGGAAGAAGAATAAGCAGTCTTTGATCTGTACCTCTGAAATCTTGGTGGAACTTTTGTTCATTTCTGACAAATATATGCCTTCCTCTAGAAAAGTGTTTGGGCATTTTGTTTGATGCAGAAGGTCTACATTCAAAAGATGCAGTTCTTCACTAAGTTTCTTCTCGAAGGTAGCAATGAGTAATTAAAGCTTTTTTTTTCATGCTGTGAAAAAATATTTGAAAATCACAGTTTTCAAAGAGTATTCACAATCTGGGACTCATCTGTGCAAAATTTACTCTTGGTTTTTGTTTTTTGCTTTTTAGCAGAAAGCATCATTTCCTTTCTAGAAAACATAATTTTCTGCACAGAAAATAGCATGTCAATGCAGAAATATTACTTCCTGCACAGAAAGTTGTTTTCTATGCAGGAAATGCTACTTTCTGCACCAAACAACCACATGTGAATTCTGTGCAAAATGGTAAGAGCTGTTCAACAGTGGAATATGCTATTTCAAAGCATGGTTATCGCCTTCTTTTGTTTTGTTTGTTTGTTTTATAAAGAGGCTGGATGGCCATCTGTCAAGAGTGCTTGGATTATGAGTTCCTGCATGGCAGGGGTTTGGATCGGATGGCCCTTGGGGTCTCTTCCATGACTCTATGATTCTAACTTATCTTATCCTTACCTGGAGATGTGAGGGATTGAACCCAAGACATTGATCATGCAAAATATGTTTTCTACCACTGATGCATGGACTGTCATGACATCCCATTGGCTGCATGGCTCACTTTGCTGATCACTGTCTACCAATCATAATTTACCACAGGAAAAAAAGAGGACAGGCATGGCAATATCCCCTTCAACCTCATTGCCAACAGCTCATGTTAGAAAATTGACTGACTGAATAACCAGCTGATCTGATTTAATTTATATCCCATCTTTCCCAAAGAACGAGGATTCAAGGGCCAGGTTTTGGATACTGCTAGACTCAAAATCTCCACCAATCTACCTACTTGGCTAATCTGGAGGGCAAGAACATTTCCCTATCTGTGTTCTCAAGAGCACTGAGGCAGCTTCTGAGCACAGCTCTTCCCCCTGGTTACTACCTGGCCACATAGATATAGAAAGGCACCAAGCAGGTACCATTTCACTGTCATAAAAAAGCACTGTGATCACAAGTCAGAAAAAGACTGCTTTTTTATTAATGTTGTTCTAATCATTGGTCAAGGTGAGCTACTCCTGGGAATCACCTTGTGTACCCTTACATAAAGAGGTACATGATACCTTCTTCCACAACACTTGAAAAAGTACTATTAGTATTAATTAGTTTAACTTTATTTATATAGCGCTGTAAATTTACACAGCACTGTACATAAAATCATTTAATTAGACGGTTCCCTGCTTCATGCTTACAATCTAAGAGACACGACCCAAGGAGAAGAATGGTGAGGGGAAGAGGATAAAGGTCCAGCATTCTTCACTCCTCTGGGCTGGACCAAGGCAATGGACAGATGGAGGGCTCTGTATCTTAGGATGGGCCTGATGGCATTGGCACACCCTCCTCCCTTCGGAGGCCAAGATGGAGTCAGATGCCTGTGGGGAGGCTTCAGTTCCTTACTCTCCCTCTCAGAGGCTAAGGATGGAGTCGATGCCTTGTGGGGAGGCTTCAGTTCCTTTCTCTCCTCTCTCAGAGGCAAGGATGGAGTCAGATGCCTTGTGGGGAGGCTTCAGTTCCTTTCTCTCCCTCTCAGAGGCAAGGGATGGGACAGATCCTTGTGGGAGGTTCAGTTCCTTTAGTGAGGCCGGATGGGAAGGCCGTTATACCAGCATAAAATCATCAACAGGATCCGTCAAAGCATCTCACATAGAAGCATAAAGACAAGTAATGTTTTTTTCCGAGGCCAGTTGATGCTGTTATACCTTTTAAAGTTTCAAAAGAAACTCTGGCCTAGTTTCTAAGGCCTTTCAGACAGCCAAAATAAAGCTGCTCTCGAGTCACAGTGGAGATATGGTGTTTCACATGTGCATGCGTCCTAAGAGTCCAGAGCCACCCAAAGCACACTCCAGCCTTAGGGCTGGAGCGTGGCTTTGGTGCGACTTCTGGACTCTTAGGGCGCATGCATCATTGAAACACCAAATCTCCACTGTGACTCGAAGCAGCTTTATTTTGGCTGTCTGTAACAGGCCTGACTCATACAGAATGACAGAACAATAGAGGAAGAACCTCTTGACCTGTATATCCCCCCCACCCCCCAATATTCCTGGAAGAGACCTTGTGGTTACTTAAAGGAAACTGAGTTTTTACATGCAAAGTATCACTGAACTATGAGCTGAAACTTTATTTAATGCTCTAGTCTTAAACATGCTTACTTGACTGTTAATTCTGTCAAAATCAATAAGACTTACTTCAAAGAAAATATGTTACAGTAAGTAATATGAACATGAAATAAATAATTTCTTTTTCAGACTGTCTCTCATGGTTCTAGTTGACTCAGTATTACACAAAGTAATGGTTCACAGACCTGTGCCAGTCTGGGAACTATTGGCTGCTAGTCGATGGCAAGTTTCAAGGAATGCAAGAAACAGTGGAAGACAATGGACAGAGATATGGTGGTGGTATCTGTGATGTGACAGTCAACCACATCACATATGTTACTAAGCACTGGTCTAGATGATAACCCTCAGAATCAACATGAAACACTGCTCTGAGTTTCTTGGAGGCTTCTTAATGGGGTGCATGTGTAATTAATAGATGCCAGTTGGTATTTTGTATGAACTGTTTAGTTTAGCAACTTCTCTTGGCTTCATAACTCCCAACCTGATGGAAACATCATTCACTTGTGTTCCCATCACCAGCAGATGGACCTCCTTCTCCCCATGCAGCTGATGATCAATAAAGTATGTTGCAGGCCATTTACAATCATGGCAATAGTGTCCCAATTTTGATTACGTAGTGATTATGAATACGAAACGGTTACAGACAATTAAGTATGTTTACCTAAGGTCCAAAACACACTGCAAAAATAATCCAGTTTGAGAACACTTTAACTGCCCTGATTCAATGCTAGGGAATTCTGGGAAGTGTAGTTTTGTGAGACCTCTATTCTTCACTGTCAGAGAGCTCTGGTGCCACAATAAACTACAATTCTCAGGATTCTCTAGCACTGAGCCAGGGCAGTTAAAGCAGTCTCAAACTGGATTATTTCTGCAGTGTGTTTGGGGCCTAAGTAAATTATGTACAATACTGGCTGTCATTTTTATCTGCACCTGGTTTGGATTGCACCTTCTGTAATGCTGGCTAGAGGATTTTGACAGTTGTCACTGAAAAATCATTTTTCCAAGTTCCAAATTCTGAACTTAATCTTTATCAGTTAAGCCAATGATAAAGTACAGTCTGTTGCTCTTAGTTTCAGCTGGTCTTTGTTCCAGCTGGAATAAAATCTGCATAACTAGGCAAACAATTATTATTGGGTGGAAATATTTCTTGAAAAAAGACATTTCAATTCTTTAATAATGGTGTACACAATCCTTGCCAAAGTAAGTGGTACAATGTTGACATCAAAACACATACAAAGATGTCTTTGCCCCCAATTAGGATAACATCAGTTTGCATAGCCCCATCCTTAAGTTATGTCAACATCAGAGAGAGATTGGGTTTAAAGAAAGTATACAATAAATTGTTTGAGGGGGAATCTGGAAAAAACTGGGCTACGTTCAAGTCACAGCTTTATCTTCCCAAATGTCTATCATTTCATTATCTGTCAAAACAAAACTGACACCCTGATCCTCCATTGTTGTCAGCAGAACCTGCTTCCAGTAATGAACATTAATAAATAAGCATTTATATCACATTTTTGGAAGTTCAAAGAGTTTCAAACCAGGGTGTGAAATAAGGATTGCAATATATAAAATTTACAACACCACACAGGCTAGTATTATTTCGCAGATGAGGCAATGACAGAATAGCAATCCAATGAAGGGCATATTATAGAGTTCACAGATGAGGTAAGATTTAAACCATGGATGTCTTCCCACATAATTCAGACGCTTAACATTATGCAAGAAACTGAACATTCAAGAGTTTAAAAATAAAATTCCTTAACTAAATTACATTACGGTAGCTTCTAACCTTATTCCTTTCATTGGTATTCAGACCACCACTGGGACAATCTGAGATGATGATGATGATGATGATGATGATGATGATGATGATGATTATTATTATGCACCTACTCAGAATAAGTGAGCCAGCACAGTGTACTCATTTGAGCATTGGATTCCTACTCTAGAAACCGGGATTTGAATCCCTGCTCAGCCATGCAAACCCACTGAAGATCTAAGCAGTGACAGGGAAAACCAGACTGATTCTGGTTTTCATGAAAGCAGGTGGAAGCCTTGCTGTTCACATGGCCCTCTCCAAAAGCAAACTGACCATCCATGGGCAGTCTGCTCCATGTGGCATCAGGCTTAGATTTTTGCTGGGTTTGCCTCCAAACAGTGCATGCACACCACCACAAGAATGCACCACCTGAGACCAGAATTACCTCCCTCTTCCCACTAGCTGCCATCCCACTGAGTGGCTTGTGTGATCAGCAAGAGCACTGGTGTGCCCAGTGACACATTAGCTAAGTACATTCATGGGGGCCACACGAATATGCTCCCTTTCCTCCTTTTCCTCATGCCCCCCTTTTTGACTGTCTGGTTTGTGTAAGTTTTAATAGCATCTTTTGCATTGTTGTTAATCTGCTTTGTTTATCATACTTTCACATCATGGGGTGTGTGACAGGTCAATAGTGCAATGGGTCAATGGTGCAGCTGGCCACTTATGCACCTATATGCTCAAATGAAAAAAAAAATAGTATGGCGAGCAATAGTGCCAGCAGCTGCATCTCACTGCTCTCAGGGCACATGCTCCACACTGCTTTTATACTCTGCCTTGGCTTTCTTGCATTCCTGCACTCACACCATACTGTTTATATGCTGGTATGATGATGCACATTTTCCATGTTAAAGTGGAGTACCAGCACTTCTTTTTAATCTGGATTTTAGTCCTGGAGTGCAGCTTCGTGTTGGTTTGCACCATATGTTATTGAACAGGTTGGCTTCAAGTTGGTTTGAAGTTGCTTTATTTTGCCAGTGTGGATGACTCCTGATTGACTTTGGGAAAGTCACATCCTCTCAGTATCAGAGGAAAGTGAAGGTAAATTCCCTCTGAACAAATCTTGCCAAGAAAACCTCATGATAGATTTGCTTAGGGTTCCAACAACAACCCAAAATAAAGAAGCCATTTATGTGCAATGTGTTAACAAATTGGGTCACACTGCTTACAAACCACCAACATAAAATGAAATCTACCCTAATGTAGAACTGTGGTTCAGGCTGGCAGTCTACAACTTCATAGTCCAACAGCTAGCCTTGCTACCTGGGAGACCTTCCCAATCCTTATCCCAAACAGACCTCGAGTTTTGACTGCTATGATTACCTTAGTGGATGAACTCCATCTTAACACTAACAGGAGGAATGTATCCCTGTTGGTGCCCTTGGACCTTTCAGCAGCATCTGATACCATCAAACATGGTATCCTTCTGGAATGCCTGGAGGAGTTGGGAATCAGAGGCACTGTGTTGCAGTGGTCCTGGTCTTACCTCTCATGCAGGTTCTAGATGGTGGTGCTTGAGAATAACTGTTCCTCAAAAAAGCAGCTGTTATATGACATACCACAAGGTGCCATTTTGTCCTCAATGCTATTCAACATGAAACTGCTGGGAGAAACAATCCACAGGCATGGGGTGGGGAGCTATCAATATGTTGATGACACCCATGCCTTCAAAAACACCCTCAGTTAACGACAGTGTGGACCTCACCGCACGAGGCTTTTAGAACAGTTCCTGAAAATCGCCCTCTTTGGGACAGTTGGGGAATGGAACAGGGACATTTGGCAGCATCATCGGCATTCTGGCATGAGGTAAAATGTGCCCTTTCCCCATTCTGTTCCCTCCCCACCCTCTTTCATTCCATGCTAGGGCCATTCTAAAAGCCTTGTGAGATGAGGTCCATAGTCTCCTCTGAATGAGTGCTTGGAAGAGATAATGAATTTGATGAAAAAACAAAAACAAATTGAAATTGAATCCAGACTGCTTCTTCACCTCTTCAAATGTCACCTCATGTCAGATATATACCAACTGTGCCTCTTACTAGAACTGGTGAAACTAGTGGACTTCTGCAGCACATTTCCATTAGGCTGCCTTTATACCAAATCTGGAAACTTCAACTAGTTCAGAATATGGCAGTTAGACTGATTATGAGTACATCCAGGAGTGATCACATCACAGTAATTTCAAAAGCACTTCACTGGCTGCCAGTTAGTTCCTGGGCAAAGTACAAAGTCTAGGTTATTATTTTTAAAGCATTACAAGGTTTGGGTCCAGGTTGCCTACAGCATTGCACTGTACACTCAGGTCCTCTGGGAAATGTTTGCTCCAACCAGCCAGGACTAGACTGGCAACAGTTTCCCAGAAGACCCTTTTGTCTGCTGTCCCAGATTGTGGAATGACCTGCTGAAAGATATATGAAAGCTGAAAATGCTAATTGCATTTAAAACAATGTTAGAGACACATCTCTTCTGGCTGGCCTACTCAGTCAATTTTAAATTATGTCTTTTCAAGAATGTGCTTATATGAGTGTATTTTAATGGCTGCATAGTATATTTTACCTGTTGGTTTTATGTGTTTCCTTTTTGTGTGTGTGTTTTGTATTTTATTATATTGTTCCCCACCTTGAGCCTTAAGGTGAGGCAGGAAAGAAATTTAAAAAATATTATTATTTGTATTATTATTAAAAGGAGAGATGCTCAGGGCTGGCTCCAAAGGCTGTTCCTTTCTTAGAACCTGATCCCTGTAGACCCAAAGACCCATTTGGGTTGTCATCTTCCTACTATTTGTGTTGCAATTTTACTGTACACCGCTATGATCATTGCGGAATAGCGGTCTATAAATAAAACTTATTATTATTAACTTATTATTCCCCTGTTATCTGAACTACCAACCAATGTGTGACCTATTTAATGGCAACACCCAGCCTATTGTTCCCATCTGTTTCATGGGCCAATAGTGCAAGCCAGGCAAACATTTCATTGTCACCTTTTTCTAACATGATTAATCAAGTGACCTAGGCAAATAAATAGATAAACAAATAAAATGTCTAGCCAGCCCCCAGTGGTGATCAGCCAAGCCTGCAGTGATTTACAGGTCAGAAGGTTAAGGCTGATAAAAGCTAAAAGAGGTTGGCAACAGGGAGAGGTGGGTTTTTATATCTCTCCTGACCCCAAATCATGACTCTGGTACATCATGCCAGGCTATACTAATGGGGCATCCAACGCCACTCTTGCCTTCTTTGGCAATCCATAGAGCTATGGGGGGCAGGGAATTTCATAAAATCATAAAATATGCCCCAAGCACCATACAGCCCTATTGCATTTTGCCATGCAGGAAGACATAATCAAAGTGTCCCTAGAGACAGCCATCCAGTCATCTGTTTAGAAAAAAAAAAATCTAAAGAGGGAGAGTCCATCCAATGCAGCATAGCACTGAGCCCTCAAAATGTATTTCAGAAAAATCCAGACTGCACAGATTAATCAAGATTCTACACTAAGGCCAAATCTTTGGCAATTCTGATACTGTTTAGAGGACTTTGCATTATGGTACATGACAACATGCATCATCAGTAGGTTTCAGGACCAGGGGATCTTAGCAAGCAGGCCTTCTAGATAGGAATATGAAAGCTTTCTCAATGACAGAAAGGACACTGAAAGAGTCTGCCAAGAAATTTCAAGGACATTACAAGCATCTGCATCTCTAGTGTGATAACAAGGAAATGAGAACTTTACTTTTTGATAAAGCTTCTGTATTTTGTGAATAAAATGTCACTATCTAAAACAACAGTGTTTTACCCCCTTTGGAAAGAATAGGGCTGACTGATGGAAAAGATTTGAAAAAGGCTCATTGATGAAAAAGGCTGATGAAAAACATAGGCGCGTTACAGACCGCCCAAAACGGTCGTTCTGCCGCCGCCGCCAGTTGCTGCATCCGGGAACCGCAGTGGCCAAACTGCACGGTTCCCGGGCGCAGCCAGAAAGAAGCGCCAAAATAGCACTTCTTCCTGGGCCTCGGAAGTGGTGCCGCAAGGCATGAGGTGCGCATTCGCAGCACCACTTCTGGTGCACGACATCCGGACGCTGTGTGTCCGCAATGTCAAAATGGCAGCACCCATCTGTATGCGGTGGCGCCATTTTGAGGTAGTCGTTACACGGAAGGGGCAAGGCGCTTCAGGAAGTGCCGCCCCTCGCACGTAATGATGGCGTCCCATAGGGCCCGTCCGGAATGCGCCTCAGTTCACAATTAATTATTGCAGCTACTGGAGCTGTTCACAATTATGCTAGTGGTTTCAGCATTGAGCTATAGTGCCAGAGACCAGGGTTCAAATCCCTACTCAGCCACATAAAGCCATTGGGTTACCTTGGGCAAGTTATACTGTATGCTCTCAGCCTCAAAGGGTAGCAATGGCAAATCCTCTCTGAAGAAACTTGCCAAGAAAACCCTGTGATAGGTTCACCTTAGGGTTGCTATAAGTTAGAAACAACTTGACAGCACACAACAACAACTTTGATCAAAGGGTCTACCGAGAGCCAATGCTGCTATCAGTCCAACCTACTCAAAATATTGCCTCTGGTACACAAACTTTATTTCACAGCAGTAACATTTTATAGAGGTTCCAAAGTTACACAAACAGGGCAAAAATGAAAGTGTGCATGAGGAAAAGTTGTTTTGCACAGGTTACAAGGCCTCCTGGAGCACAGAGTCCTTCTAACATTTCCAGCATAAACTTTGTTACACAATTGAGTGTTCTCAGGGTAGGATAGTTACGTTTTAAAATTGTTCAGATTATTTTATCTGTGACATTGGACTTGGACACAGGTCTTGCAGTTTTTTTGCAAAAAAAAAAAAAAGCTAGTGAGGCAAACTAAACATGGATTAAAAGATTTTAACTTACAGAATGACTTTATTTTTTAATGGCTTAAGATCTCAGAAATAAATGAATAAATAAGCCAAATGTTTGAAATACTTTTGTGTCCAACAGTGGGACACAGAGAAATGACTGCCCCAACAGATCTTAGTATCCAGCTAGGCTTATATAGGGAAAGACACCCTTTAGCCATCAAGATTTCAGAGTAGTTAAGGCTCTAAACGACATCAACAAGCAACCCTGAATTCAGAAAGTACTGCGATAAAAAGAAGAGAGAGAGAAACTCTTCATGAGAATTGAGGTTACAAACTCCTACAGTAAGCTGTAATTTTCTTCCTTGACTTCCCCCTACCCTTCTAAATTTCACTCCATCACCATCTCTTTAAATACATTCTTTCCTAAATTATCTTGTAATTGGGAAATGCTGACTTTTTTTGTTTAACTCCAATGTAAGTTGCTTTCCTGATGCATAATTCATTTCCACTTTGTTCCTTGTGCTGTGTGTGCAATTGAATTTTTTTTTCTTTGTCAGCCCAAGTGCAGAAAAAGAAGAAATCAACAATGCCATAACAGGGAAGAAGGAAATCAAACTGGATGGCCAAGAGGAAGCAGTATTAAGGGTGTCACAATATTTTGTACTCAGTCCTACAGAATACAGTGCGAGAAGGAATTCAGCAATGGTAAAATTAATGGGAGTTGATGACATTTCAAGAAGGGGAATATCTATTGCTGATGTCATATCAGGGTTGCGTTTAATTGTTTTTGCACATCACATATGCTGATTTCTTCGAGACTTCTCCATGGCTGCATCCACACTCCAATAATAACCCAGTTCGACCCCACTTTAACTGCCATGGCTCAATGCTATGGAATTCTGGGAACTGGAGTTTTGTGTGACATTTAGATTTCTCTGCCACAACAAACCACAAATCTCATAATTCCATAGCATCAAACCATGGCAGTTAAAGTGGTGTCAAATTGGATTATTTCTACGCTGTGTACGCAGCCCATCCTCAGTAAAGGATTTACAACAGGACCAAAAGATTCCCTTTTCAAAGCATTGAGAGTTACAAAAAATGGGATACCTGCAATTATTTCCTTTCTCTGATTACTAAGGTATATCTATATTAGAGGATCATAGAATAATAGAGTTGGAAGATACAGCAAGGTCCATGTAGTTCACATCCTTGATATGCAGGAATACAAAACTAAAATAATTCCAAAAGGTGGATATTTGAACTCTAAAATCCTCCAAAGAATGGGTGTCTACTGCTAAGGGAGTCTGTTCCACTATTAGCCAGACTTTACAGTCATAGAATCATAGAATCATAGAGTTGGAAGAGACCGCAAGGGCCATCCAGTCCAACCCCCTGCCTTGCAGGAAATCCAAATCAAAGCATCCCCAACAGGTGGCCATCCAGCCTCTGTTTAAAGACCTCCAAGGAAGAAGACTCCACTACACTCTGAGGGAGTTTGTTCCACTGTCGAACAGCCCTTACTGTCAGGAAGTTCTTCCTAATGTTGAGGTGGAATCTTTTCCTGTAGCTTGCATCCATTGTTCCGGGTCCTGTTCTCTGGAGCAGCAGAAAACAAGCTTGCTCCCTCCTCAATATGACATCCTTTCACATATTTAAACAGGGCTATCATATCACCTCTTAACCTTCTCTTCTCCAGGCTAAACATCCCCAGCTCCCTAAGTCGTTCCTCATAAGGCAAGGTTTCCAGACCTTTCACCATTTTAGTCGCCCTCCTTTGGACACGCTCCAGTTTCTCAATGTCTTTTTTGAATTGTGGTGCCCAGAACTGGACACAATATTCCAGGTGGGGCCTGACCAGAGCAGAATACAGTGGCACTATTACTTCTCTTGATCTAGACACTATACTTTTATTGATGCAGCCTAAAATTGCATTGGCCTTTTTAGCTGCTGCATCGCACTGTTGACTCATGTTCAACTTATCATCTACTTGGACTCCTAGATCCCTTTCACATATACTTTCATTCAGCAATGTGTCTCCCATCCTATATCTGTGCATTTCATTTTTTCGCCCTAAGTGCAGTACCTTACATTTCTCTGTGTTGAATTTCATTTTGTTAGCTTTGGCTCAGCTTTCTAGTCTATTCAGATCATTTTGAATGTTGATCCTGTCTTCTGGAGTATTAGCTATTCCTCCTAATTTGGTGTCATCTGCAAATTTGATAAGTATGCTCCCAATTCTGTCATCCAGGTCATTGATAAAGATGTTGAATAGCACTGGGCCCAGGACAGAGCCCTGTGGGACCCCACTGGCCACTTCTCTCCAGGATGAAAAGGAGCCATTGTTGAGCACCCTTTGGGTTTGGCCAGTCAACCAATTACAGATCCATTTAACAGTTACTTTGTCTAGCCCACATTTTACAAGCTTGTTTGCAAGAGGTTGCAGTCAGGAGGTTCTTCCTAATGTTTTCATGAAAAAAAAAAATTCTTGCAATTTGAATCCATATCCAATTACATTACAGTTAGAACTCATGGAAGGATAACTTTTTTCTTTTTCTTTTTGGAGTTTAACTACAACTGTTATGTGGCCTGTTGTCTGCACAAGCTTAGTTCAGAGAGTATATCCATACTGCAGAAATAAAGCAGTTTGACACCACTTTAACTTCTTGACTCTGTCCTACAAAATCCCGAGATCTGTAATTTGGTGAGGTACCAGGCTACCCTGACAGACCAGGCTGACTATCTTGCTAAACTACGTATCCTTGGATTTCTCAGGATCGAGACATGATAGTTAAAATGGTGTCAAACCGCTTTATTTCTGCAGTGTTAAAGAGCTGAGACAAAACCTATCATTCTTAGAGGTTGCAAAAGACTGTGTGATTTTTGCTGCAGTAGACTAACAAAGGAAATGCAAACTTTAGGTGCGGTACAGACCATGCAAATGCACCACGCTGGAGCCGATTTTAGGGTTGGGGACCATGTGACTACCACACAGTCCCTAAACCTAGCACTGCGTGTTGCCATAACAATGGTGGCATCCCGTGTACACCGACGCCACCATTGTTACATAAGTGGCACATGGCATCTGCATGTCACCGTGTGTTGCTTTTGAGCATGGGTCGGCAACCTACCGCCCGTGGGCCAGATGCGGCCCACCGAGGCCTTTCTACCGGCCCCCGCGCAGTCCTGCCGCCGATTGCCGCTGTTTCCGTGCCGCTCCGGGCGCCATTTTGTTTTTCAAAATGGCAGCCGAAGTCTCACGTGACCTTTCCCAGGATGGGAAAGGGCGCGTGAGACTTCGCCGCCATTTTGAAAAACAAAATGGCGGAGGAGGAGGAAGAGGAGGGCCGCTCAGCCTGGGGTGGAGGAGGCAAAGGGTGAAGAACAGCGCCGCCCTCCCTGCCTCCCCGTGCGGCCCCGCGCGGCCCTCCCCGCCTCCCCGCGGGACTTCGCGCGGCCCTCCCCGCCTCCTCACGGGGCTCCCCGCGGCCTTCCCTGCCTCCCCACGGGGCTCCCCTGCCTCCCTGCGGGGCTCCCCGCCTCCCCGTGGGGCTTCACGCGGCCCTGCGCCGCCCACCTCCTCCTCTGTAGCCTCTGTCCTGCCCCCAGGCCGCGCGGCGCATGGAGGAGGGGGAGGAGGAAGAGGAGGGAGGAAGATCAGGAGGAGGAAGAGGAGGAAAAGGAGATGGGGCAGCAGGAGGAGGAAGAGGAGGGAGGAAGAGCAGGAAGAGGCAGAAGGAGGAGGAAGAGGAGGGAGGAAGAGGAGGAAAAGGAGATGGGGCAGGAGGAGGGAGGAAGAGCAGGAGGAGGCAGCAGGAGGAGGAGGAGGAAGAGGAGATCGCAGCAGGAGGAGGAAGAGCAGGAGGAGAAAGAGGAGAGAGGAAGAGGAGGGAGGAAGAGCAGGAGGAGGAAGAGGAGATGGGGCAGCAGGAGGAGGAAGAGGAGAGAGGAAGAGCAGGAGACGGAAAGAGGAGGAAGAGGAGATGGAGCAGTAGGAGGACGGAAAGAGGAGCGAGGAAAGATGCAGGAGAGAAGCGGAGGAAGAAGAGGAGGGAGGAAAGAGCAGGAGGGAAGAGGAGATGTGGCAGCAGGAGGAGGACGCAGGAAGAGCAGGAGAAGGAAGAGGAGATGGGGCAGCAGGAGGAGGAAGAGGAGAGAGGAAGAGCAGGAGGAGGAAGAGGAGGAAGAGGAGGGAGGAAGAGCAGGAGGAGGAAGAGGAAGAGGAGATGTGGGCAGCAGGAGGAGGAAGAGGAGAGAGGAAGAGCAGGAGGAGGAAGAGGAGATTGGGGCAGCAGGAGGAGGAAGAGGAGAGAGGAAGAGCAGGAGGAGGAAGAGGAGAGAAGAAGAGCAGGAGGAGGAAGAGGAGGAAGAGGAGATGGGGGCAGCAGGAGGAGGAAGAGGAGAAGGTGGTGAGTGGCCAGAGGCCACATGGTTTGTTTGTTTTTTGTTTTATTTTGCATTCTTTTTAATTGCTAACAAGTCTCCCTGCTTTGACAATGATAGTGTGGTGATGGTGATGATGAGTCATCTTGAGAAGCATGCAACTACTGTTTCAGAAGCTGAGAGAGTGTGACCTTGCAAAGTGTGTTTTGTGTGCTTTTAATGCTAACGTCTCCCTTGCTTTGACAATGATAGTGTGATGATGGTGATGATGATGATGATGATGATGATGATGATGATGATGATGATGACAATGATAATGATATGAGTCAGCTTGAGAGGCATGCAGACACTGTTTCTGAAGCCAAGAGAGTGTGACTTTCCAAAGTGCCTTTTCTGTGTGTTTTTGGTTCTTTAATGGTGATATTGATATCAGAAAGCCTCTGAGGCAAGGCCAATGTAAGCTCCACCCCCCAGCTTCGGCCCCCCGACTTGTCTGAGGGACACCAACCCAGCCCCTGGCTCCAAAAGGTTGCCTACCCCTGCTTTTGAGCTTCCCTGTGGCACAAAAAAGAACCCAGTTTTTCCGGGTTCTTTTTTCTGTGGAGGGAAGACATGCAGTTTGGCAGCTGCGGCTTCCCTCCGGAGGAAATTAGGTCGCCAGCAGGCTGCCCTTTTCAGGTGGTGTGTCCCATGCCTTAGTTACTTTTTATGGTTACAAGGATGTGGCTTCTCTGAATATTGGAGGAGGAATATTGCATGGTCCAAATGACATCAGAAGATGGGCTGAATTGGCCCTTAACTGCTTGGCAGTGCAAGACAGATTTTCTGCCACTTTTCCATCCAAAAATTAAAATTAGAATAGCAATAGCAGCTACATTTGAATACTGCTTCATACTGAGGTTTACAGTGTTAAGATAATTGCTCCCAACAATCTGGGTACTCATTTAGTGACCTCGGAAGGATGCCAGGCTGAGTCGACCCTGGAGCCCCTGGATGGGATTGAGCACACAACCTTGTGGCTTGTCAGTGAGTGGCTGCAGTTCCGGCATTTAATCACTGTGTCACCAGGAGAGTGCATTCTGAATCATATTATGTCTTTTGGGATTGTTATTATGTCTCTTGGAATTGTGTTTTTGGAATTGTAGGGAATTAAAATAGTAATACTAATTGTTGAGAATTAAAATGCTAATGCAGGTAACCTGAACTGGAATCTCTCTGTGTAGGGTTAGGAAGATAGATGGTCCCTGGTATTTTTCATTTATGTCTTCTCTGGATCTGGGCTGACCTGCACTGCAGAAATAATATAGTGTTTTGACTGCCATGGCTGAATGCTATGAAATGATGGGATTTGTAGTTTGATGGGGCACCAGAACTCTCTGAGAGGGAATGGTAAATATCTCAAAATATACAAAATGAAGAATTTCATAGCATTGAGCCATGGCAGTTAAAACAGTGTCAAACTGCATTACTTCTGCAGTCCAGATGACGGGAAGGGGATACTTAGGCTTTATTTCTCCTTTGTTTGAGGTCACATCCTTCTTATTTTTTTCTCTTGGCTGGGACAAACCAGACATCGCATGGAATTTTCATCATAGCTATTTGAGGAAACTTTTCAAGATGGCAACCAGCTTGAAGGACTTATCTAAGAAACTTTAAGTTGTTGTTGCTGCTGCTGTTTTTTTTTAAAGCTTACTATGAGTACTCACGGTAGTTACTCTAGTGTTATAGCCACAAGCCTTGCAGCATTAGGCCACCGCATTCTGGTAGCATACATGCCAAATCTTCGTACAAAAGTGAGAGTATCCCACTGTCCAGTGTAGAGACATGTGTCCTCCCTTTCCCATTCCTTTTGTGTATTCCTGCTGTTGTAATTTTCCCCCAATGGGTGTTCCTTCTCAGGTCAAATTAAAGATGAATGCTGATGAGCCAAAACATCAGGCAGTCCTCATTTGAGTGATTTCTTCAGATGGGTAACTTTTTTCCGCTCACAGTTCTGTCGGTTGTTAAGTGAGTGAAGTTCTCTGATTGCTCTTCCAGCAACATGGAGAGGCTCCAGGAGCCCAGCAGGGCTGACAGGAGACTTTGCAAGCAGAAGAGTGTGATCTAATCCTGCTTTTGCATGCGGTCTGCTCTTATTAGGAGAGAAAGTCTCATTAGCTAATTGCTTTTCTTTGCAAGGGGTTGACACTGCTTCTCAGAGCATGTCTGCACAGGAATATCCCCCAATTCACACTTAGGCTATTCACAATGGTGAGAGACTGCAAGATTTTTGACTGGCATGAAACTCTCTGCTGAGGGAGCTGCCTTTGATAATGGCATAGAAACTGCAACAGCTGCAGAAAGCAACTTCTTGCTTTCCAAACAGGAGTCAGTCACAGAGACAATAGTGAGGATCTGATGATGTGGTGAGCATAGTATGGCCCATGGGCTTCATATAGCCCCTGTACCCCACTTTTGTTGCCCCTAAAGCATCCCACCCATTCTATGACCAATTCCAATCATGAAATCATAGAGCTGGAAGAGACCTCAAAGGTCATCCAATCCAACCCCTTGCCATACAGAAATACAGAATCAAAGCACTCCCAATGGATGGGCATCCAGCCTTGATTTAAACACCTCCAAAGAAGGAGACTCCGCCACTCTCTGAGGCAACATATTCAACTGTCAAACAGCTCTTATGCTCAGGAAGTTCTTTCAAATGTTTAGGTGTAATCTCATTTCCTGTAGTTTGAATCCATTAAAGATCCTGTGGGCCTCCCTCCTCTTCCGTGGCCATGAGGATGGGCTATTGGGGGCATTTTATCTGTTTTTAAGATGCTGTATTTTTATTGTATGTTTTTAATCTTTTGTAATTTGATTGTATTGTGTTTTGTATTTTGTAAGCCGCCCTGATCTTTTGGAAGGGCGGGATATAAATAAAATTTCATTTCATTTCATTTCATTTCATTAAATCCATTGAATCTGGAGCAGCAGAAAACAAAGTTGCTCCATCTTTTTTTTCAACAAATTATAAAATCATAGAGCTGGAAGAGATCTCAAGGGCCATCCAGTTCAACCTTTTGCCATGCAGGAATACACAGTCAAAGCACTCCCAACAAATGGACATGCAGCCTCCATTTAAAAACCTCCAGAGAAAGACACCCCTCTACAGTCCAAGACAGTGTCTCCATAATGTGAGATAGGGTGGGCAGTAGAGGCAGGGCCAGGGGCCAGTTTGTTCCTAGACTCTCCCATAAGCCACACCCAAACTAAGCCCAAATTCTTCCATTTTTCTCTACAGTCCTTCTCAAAATAGTGATGTAAAATTACATCATAAGAAGGAACATAGAGGAAAAATGGATGCATTTGGAAGTAATATGGGGTTCTGACATACATGTGGGGGCTAGTTATTTTTCTTGTTTCCATGCACTAGGGGGCTTTCTCTATGGTTTGAGAACAAAAAATAGTCCAGTATTACACTTAAAAAAAGAAGAAGAAGAATGTGGCTGAGGAGCTTTAATCTGACTATGGAAATTTTGCATTGGATTAGGCTCCATCAATAGAATATAGTGTCTAGATTGAGAGAAGCGATGTTGCCACTATTATGCTTGGGTGAGAACTCACCTGGGTAACATAGGCCCGGTACATAGCAGCCTTTCAGGAGCCCTCATCATGTACGAGAGTTGCCTGGGGGTGGTGCACCCACAGTCCCAGCAACACTCGCACGTGACAAGGGCATCATCGCTTCACGGTGCTGTATACATGGCACGCGTAGCAATGATGTCACTGCTACGCGGTGTCCAAATGGAGCCACACAGCAATTACATGCTCGTGCCGCTGCAGGTTCCTTGCAGCGGCACAAAAAGGAGCCACTTTTCAGTGCTCCTTTTTTTTGCCACATAAGAGCGACATACAATTTGGTTGCTGTGGCGCTGCTACGCGGCAAGGAAAGGTGGCCCCAGCCTGCCCTTTCAGGCGAATCTGTACCTGACCACAGTTTGAAAAAGACGCTGACAAACTGGAGTGTGTCCAAAGGAGGGAGACCAAATGGTGAAAGGTCAGAAAGCCATGCCCTATGAAAAACTGCTTAGGGAACTAAATATGTGTAGCCTGAAGAAGAGAAGGTTAAGAGGTGACGTGATAGCCCTATTTAAATATTTGAAAAGATATCACAGTGCAGAGGGAGCAAGTTTGTTTTCTCCAGCTCCAGAGTACTGGACCCGAAACAATGGATTCAAACGACAGGAAAAGAGATTCCAGCTTAAAATTAGAAAGAATTTCCAGACAGTAAGAGCTGTTTGATGGTGGAATACACTGGCTTGGAGAGCGAGTCTCCTTCTTTGCAAGTTTTTAAACAGAGTCTGGATAGCCATCAGTGACAGCTGCTTTGATTTTGTATTCCTGCATGGCAGGATGTTAGATTGAATGATCCATGAGATTTCTTTCAACTCATGATTCCATGATATTGTGTGTCCCAGATAAGGGATCTGTTCAGATTATTCCTCCTGAGTATGTAATTTTTTCCCCTGTTCCACACAGTACATTTACAACAACAGCACATCAAATGGCAATTTCCTACTTTTTCATAACACCTGAAGTAAGGGTAAATAGAGGATAAGTTACTTCTTACCCATACAGTATCACTACTGTGACCTGCAATCTATACAACAGAGTCACATCTACATGACTTTATCAGAAAGCTTAGAGTTGGATATGAATTGAAAATCAGATGAAGATTTTTACTTGAAGTCCATTGGATAGTCCCAACTAAGGTAGAACCTTGACTGGTGAATTTACACAACCATTAATATTCTAGATTCAGTGGGTCTACTCTAGTTGGGACTAATAATAAGATTCAGCTCATATTATTAGAGATGTAATTCTTAACATTTTTTTTATCTTCTCAAAAAAGCAAGAAGTAATTTTTGCAATTTTCTCCCTGCTGTGAGAAAGTCTTCAAAAACCACACAGTTGCTAGAAGTGCAATTGCAGTTAACATTGAAGATTCAGGAATGCCTGGGAGAGCATAGTATTCATAGAGTTAGAAAGTGTGAGTGACCTAAATGCCCTCTCCTCTGGTCTATCTATCTTGATGTAATCTGACCCTTTTAGGGCTGTTTCCCCACATCTTCTCCTCCTGCCAGTTTTCTTTTGGTTCTTCCATAGACTGAAGCTAGATGACAGCTCCACACTGCATACCTTTCCACTCTGGGAATCAGGTTCTTGTAATAAAGCCTTTAGTTTGTTTCTCCAACCATTGGTATATTTTTTCCTTAATAACGGTCTCTCACTGCTGCACACATTCTGTACTAACAATTTGTAAAATCTATTTGCAATTAAGGATTTATTCAGTTCAAACCTTGTATACAGTTGTTTTGTGCAGAAAATAGCGTTTTCTGTTCAGGAAAAAGGAGTTTAGGGATATAAAATAATATTTCTTCATAGAAATATTATTTTTGTCTGTGGGCTTTTTACACAGACGTAGTACCGAACTATGAAAATTCTCATCAGCCCAGGGTTCTTCTTGTCAGAGTTTCTCAACACCAAATCAAGTTGTTTTTCAACCATTTTTTAAATATTTTAAATTATTCCCTCCATTTCACATTTCACATGGGACATTTCACAGAGATCTATGGCACAGCTTGAAAGTCATTGCTCCAAGCAGATTTTTCACTCAGTAAGCTACTCACTTCAATTAATGAACCAAAGTCCAAACTGTCTCTAATGTAGGCCACATCTGGGCCATGTGAAAGCAACCCACATTTTCAAAATATGACATCATCCCCAAAACTTGTGCAAAAGACACCTAGAAGTCCTTCAGAAGTTGCAGCTTTCTTCCAAGTCGTACCTTAAAGTACATAGCTTGTAACTTGTATAACTCACTCATCCATTTCTTTCAACCAAGAGCTTTGAGACCTTGATGTTCAGAGTGGCTTTTACCACCAGCAGCAGCTACGTCTCTCTATCTCAGCTACTTAACCTGCTGATTCTATTTTAAGATGTCTTCTTCATCTGGTATCCCACAAAACTCACAAGGATAACACACTGCAAAAAGAATGGTGTCACATGGTAGAAAAGGAAGGAAGGAAAGACTCTCCGGTTCCTTTTAAAATCCTTTTTATTCCTTCCTTATGGATTTTGTCAGTGACTTCATGAATCTTGACAAGCTTTTAGGTCAGTATCTTACATATGTCTAATCTCCAGAGGCTTGAGGAGAACACCTTGACCTTCTTGAGTTTTAGTCTTCAGGAACAGGAGGGTATTGTTCATAAATGCATTTGGCTTCCTCCCCCTCACTTTCATTTCCTTTCTATTCTTTTCTATAGATGTTTGTGGCTTTCCTTAGCAATTTATTTTATGTTTTTCATATTTTCCCTTTGTTGTAGTTAATTTGGATCTAAATAATAGAAAGTTTGATGCAGATGCAACATTAAAGAGGTTAAAAGGGTTTAGGGTTGTACTGCATCCTGTATCACTGAAAAGGAGAATTCAGGGAGAATCTTTAGCTCATAAATGTATTAGCATGCCTGAATCACCTCCAAAATATTCATTTCTCAATATGGCTGCTAGGGTTATTTCATGTGAGAAGAATTACCAAGGATACAGCTATATACAACAGATGTATTTGCACATTTCCCCTGGTGCTGAAAAGAAACTATGTACTTCTTTTTGTGTTATTTTTTTTTTGGTTGTTGTTGTTCTTTTTCCTCTCCCATCAACAAGTTTCATGCTCTATTCTTTGTGATTTGGAGCACTTAGGATGAGCACATCACCGGGTTCTGATGATATTAATTTTTATGCTATCAGTGACTGATTGAATTAGATGCACTTTGATCTAACCAGCCATCAAAAGAAAGCCATTTGTTAAAACACACCTTTAAAAGTTAACAGAGAAGGTTTCCAAAATCTCCTTTGCTGACTTTTGTCCTGCCTTTTGTACTTCTCAGTCACTTGTCCTTGTTTTGGAAGTGCAGCTCCATTATTCCGTTTTTAAAAATATCAAAAATGTGTACTATGCAAACATAGAGGCTGACTGAACAAATGAAAAAATGTGGTTTCATCCTGTTTTGAAACCTACCTATTTAATCAACAGAAGTAGCCCAACATGGGAGGAATCTGGGATGAAGCTGCAATCCAGGGCTGACTGCTGGAGCAAAAGGAATGATAGAGGAAACAGAAGAGAAGTCTGAATGAGCAATGGGGTGAAAGCCGTGAAAAACCAATGGGGAAAAGAGGCGATAAGAGAGGGTAAAGTAGGAGAAAAGAGCAGTAACATTCTCTAGAGACAATGCTTCAGGCAGGCTTGGAATATTCATTTCTTCAAAGCAAATCCATGCTGTTTACTCCACAAATTGTTTGAGCAGCTAAGATGAGGGTGAAGAAGGAAAGGTGAAGGAGTAAACAGAGGAGAAAACTGAATGAACAGGTGGGGGGGGGGCTATAAAAATAGAAAAAAAAATAGCAAAAGTGGAGTCACAGGGCAGTGGAGTGAGGCTAGAAGCAACTTCCAGCCCTTGTGAAATTGAGTTGTTCTTCTAGATTTAAAATGGAAGAAAATGATGGGACCCCAAGGTTCATCACATCAGGTCAGCTGAGATAGAGATGTCCTATTGGGTTGTTACTGAAGCCTCAATGCTGTTTCCTGCCCCCACTTTCCTAATCCGTAAGCTTCAGTGAAATTTGCTGCAGAGTAGTAGACCCCTTGCCTAAGAAAACCTTATGGAATTTGTTGGGTCACCATAAGCCTACAGGTGACTTGAAGTCACATACATACCCAGAAGACATGTAAAGGAATCTTCTAAGAAGAAAAGTATAAAGAACATTCACCTATATTGCCATGTGTGACAGTTGTATTGACAGATGAGGCTTTCCACTGGGAAAGCTGGGATACACTGACTATCTTCTCAGTTCAGGATTGTTTAAAATGAAAATTTAGTTGTTCATGTTGTTCCCCATCAACCCTACTTCAGCTGATGGTGACCATATGAATAGGAGACCTCCAAGAGTAATGAATGCTCAGCTCAGGTCTTGCAATTTCATCACTTCCTTTAGTGAATAAATAGAACTACAGTGTCATATCCCTCTTTTTTTTGCTGCCTTCCATATTACCAAGCCTTATCACCTTTACCTAAGAGTCATGTAGCCTCATGAGATTTCCAAAGTACAATAGCCTCAGTTTAGCCATCTTCACTTGTAAGAAGAATTTAGGCTTGATTCACTCTACCATTCAATTTGTCTTTTTAGCAGTTCATAATAACTGTAGAACAGTTCTCTAGAGCCACATTTCAGAGGATTATCTTAATTATCTTCCTATCAGCCTTCTTTACTGTCCAGCTTTCACAATCCTTGATAGAAATCAGGAGTGCTATGTCCTTGTTTAATCTTTTGAGGGTGCATATACGTGTGGAAAACAAGACATTTTGTGCAGGAACATTGCATCCCATGCAAAAAATCAGATTTTCTGGGCAAAACTCTTTGTAAAGTACATATTTTTAAAAAGGTCCAAACCATGAGTAGTTTTTGCAAAAACTGTGCAGTTTCCTCATTTTCTCCTGCAAGAGGGAGAGAACTGTTGAACTTATTCAACAGGAATGAAATAAGGAATGATTTATGCCCCTGGATGAGGGTTTGCTTGTCTTCTCTTCTCTTCTCTTCTCATTTCTTTTGTTTTATTTTGTCTCCTGACTTCTAGATGGTAAATGTGCAGGCAGGGATTGTCTTGTTTTTCATTTCCTCACAGTGCTGAGTAAATTTGAGGAGATTTGCAAATGAAAAAAAAAATACCTTGATATATATATATATATCATCATCATCATCATCATCATCATCATCATCATCATCATCATCATCATCATCATCATCATCATCATCATCTTCCTCTAACAGCAGATAAGCTGGAAGAAGAGCGGGATAATGGGAAAGAATGATTGAAGACATTTCTCTCCTCTTACTGAAACTCTTTTGGCCTCCTCTGAAATTTCACCCTGCAACGAACCCTCAAATCCACTTTGAATTTTGCTTGCAGCAACATTTCAATGGCAAGTCTGACTAATAGGACTCAGTATGGAATGGTTTCGATGTTATGAGTCTTCTTTAAGAGCAGAGAGGGGAGAAAGAATTGATGAAACCTTTATGCATGAGGCTCATCACAGAAGGAAAAACTGAAGGAGAGCAGCAGTGGTGAGCAGCCAAAAAGGAAAGTGGGAAAAGAAGGAGATCTGTCAAAGTTTTCAAATGCTTCAACAGAGTGTCAAGTGGTGGAAGAAAATAGATACTTCAGAAATATGGAAATGTAAGGTAGTGAGTGCTTCACTGGACAGCCTTCTATAATGATTGGCAGCATGGGTGAACCCAAATGGAGTGAATGCTACTCCCATCAGCCTTAGCCAGCACTGCCAATGCTGAGGCATTCTGGGAGCTGCAATTTAAAAAAATGTACAGAACCATATTTTGCCCATGTCTTAAAGAGTAATACTGGAAAAACAGAGAGCAATCCAGCCTATAAGAGTTTGGACCAGTGGAAAATGCCAGTCCAGATGTTAGAACACAAAGCAATAAATTCAAATAACAAGAAAAAATATTTTGAGTAAAGCATAGTTACTTCAGAAGATCACAGATTCTCCTTCACTGGAGGTGTTTCAAGCAAGATTAGACAGTCTCTCCTCAGCATTGTTTTAGCAGTGAATTTTTTTTCATGGAAGTGGTTGGACTAAATGGCTCTTGTAGACTGTTCTAAGTCTATCATTGTATTCTTATTTTTCACAGAAGCCACATAGCTGGCATGAAGGGAATGTGGCTGGCTGAATTTAGGAGGGGGAAAATCATGTTCCAATAATTAGGGCCACAGGCCTCATGATTTAAAAAGATGTTTGTCCTTAAATGCAGTGCAGCAATGTTGACAAAAGAAGATAAAAGGTGAGTGCCCACAGGCACTGAGAATGTGAAAAGGAGCTGCTGAGACATATCTGGTAGGGTAGATACCATTATTGTGACAATGATTTTCCAAGATTAAAGACTCATCCATTCTACTTCCGATGTGCTGATCCCTGCAATTTCCTCAAAGTTTGGCAACTTGATTGCATGTTTTAGTTATACCAGAAAGCCATTGCAGAAGGAGTTATCTATACCATCTTGTGCAATGCCATCATTGGATATGCATGGATAGCTAGAGGCTCTTGGGTGCCGTTCTATCAAAAATCTACATCAGTCATTGATTAACCACAGAGGGGGCCCTGGGATACTTAATTCCTTCTTTCTTGTGAATATGGAAAGTAGGTAGATTCCAGGTGGCCTTTTGTGGCCAATCAGTAATTGAGGAAGGAGCAAAGCTGTGCCTGGAAGTCCCTATCCAAGTTCTTATAATAGGCTCATGTGACACTGCATATAGAGTTACCTAATGATTGTACACCACAGTACTTACATCTAGTGGTTAAGTCATGTGACTGAGTGCTTGCCCAAATATACAAACTAATGTCCATGAAAATTATATGCACATGCAGGTATGCAACATGTTCATTGCAAGTGCATTGCATGGACATTTGCAACTGCATGTATAATGACAACATATGCACAGCTCTCATCCTGCAAAAAGAAAAGGCAAAACACATGGACAAAATAAAGTGGTTTCCAGCTGCTTTGAAGGTGGAGCATTTAGACCAAGCACTCCTTGAAACCAGCTGAAAACTCCTTGAAAGCAGCTGGAAACCAGACTGAAGCCATCCTATGAGGCCAAAAAGTCAGAGCAGAAACAAGCCAAGATAGTTCAACTCAAGGCAGAAAATGAGCATCTCGAGCTTGCATATAAACACCCTGATGAGAATGTAGGATTACAGCAAAGCAAAGATTATTTATTTATTTATTTATTTATATAGCGCTGTAGATTTGCACAGCACTGTACATAAAACAATAAATATAAAAGAGTAAACCTGCCTATGGCGTACAATCTAAGAAATAATAGGATAATACATATAAAATGCATAGCAATACAGGAAATGGTTCAATAAACAGGCAACAAAAAAGAACATCAAATAGCAAGTGACAATCATGCAATGCCTGGGAATGCTTTTCTGAACAAGATGGTCTTCAACTCCGTTTTGAAGCTGGTTAAATAAGTGATGGCCCTTGCTCATGGGGGAAGAAGGTTCCAGGCATGAGGGGCAGCAAGTGAAAAGGGGTGAATCCTAGATAGGGCAGAGAAAATCCTGGGCTGGGATAGCCAACCTTGACTGCCAGAACGGAGGGCCTGAGTGGGAAGGTGAGGAGAAAGAAGGTCTGATAAGTAAGGAGGGGCCAGCCCATGGAGGGCTTTAAACATCGACAGCAGAAGCTTATACTGAATACGGAAAGGGAGGGGGAGCCAGTGAAGGGATGCCAACAAAGGAGAGATATGGTCAGAGCGGTGCCAACTCAAAAGTGTGCCAACTCAAATGGATGTAATTACACCATACATAGACCAGACAGTCCAACAGAGGGGCACGGGGTGAAGTGGGCAAAGGGGACATTTATGGGGGGCATCCATTATTGTGCTTTGCCAGTGTATAACTCACACACTGATGCACCAATGCCCTGTACCGATGGTGCATTGCACATGCGACCGTGTGGCTTATCAAAGGTGAAGCCATGCAAATGGATGACATCTGGGCAGATGTGGGAGGTATTTGGAGGTTTCAGGTGGTGTGCGTGTGCAATGGTGCACATACATGGTGGGGAGGCAACAAAAAATATTACCCAGCAGGATAGCTTGATGCCGTGCTGTAAGGTCAGCCAATGCTTATTCAGTCTGCCTTGGGAGTGGGCTGTGCAGGCAGTGGGAGTTCAACACGCTTTTGGAAAAAGCAGGATCAGGCCACTTTTTCCTGGCCATCTATTCCAGCCCAAAGATGAATACGAATATTCTACAATTGACAAAAATCTCACACTGCTTATATGGAGGAAATGACACATGCATAAGACACCAACAGGATTCTAGCTTCTTGCATACATGAAGAGGGGAAGAAGTCATTGTGCCCGCATGACCAGTGGCATAGCCATAGTGGCAGAGACTTAATGCTTAGGCCTTGGCCATTGTCCCCAGTGAGCACAGAGAGACCCTGTCTCTCAACACACTGTCATGCAGCTTGGACAGCTGAACAGGCCTGGTCACATGGAGTCTCCGTACCCTGCCTTCTCAACATCACTGATGGAAGAAAAGGTATGGCTGCAGATTGCAGCAAAGTGCTATCAAACAACTAAAATGTCAGCTTTCTTCCCAGCTACCTCCATACTCTCTTTAACTACTTTCCCCCCTATTCCATTTAGAGAAATGGCATATAATAATTAGGTTCCCAGCTATGCCAAAACATGAAATATGCTTCTTTAAAGATGGCCTTTTAAAAGTTCAGGTCTATTTTTCCTGTCATTTCTCCTACCAGTGGAACAATAGAGATTAGTCTCGTTTTAAAAACAGACATTTGAAAAGGCAGGTAGAATTTTTGTCAGCTTCCAAAAAAAGAAGTGAAAATTGCAGTCAATTTGTGTTGGAAGGAAGAGGAAATGATAAAGTTCTTTGTACACTGACAAAAAAGAAAAGAAAAAGATATTGTTGTTGGTGGTGGTGATGTGTGCCTTCAAGCTATTTCCCACTTATGGTCACCATAAGGCAGACCTATTATGAGATTTTCTTGACAGGATTTGTTGAAGGGGTGGGAGGGTTGTTACCATTGCCTTCCACAGAGACTGAGAGAGTGTGACTTGGCTAAGGTCACCCAGTGGTTTTCCATAGATGAGTGGGGATTTAAACCCTGGTCTCAAATTTGGTCCAGTGCTCAAAGCACTACACCATACAGGCTCTCATATACTGTCAATGCCATTGTGGGAGAAAGGAGGGATATAAATCCTTAGAATAAAATAAAATAAAATAAAGCAAAATACTATCCTCTGAATCCCATTCTAAAGGAAACTAAAATCCCTACATTGACCTGTAGGAAGAGTGTGGAAAATTCTAGCCTCAACTCCCAGAACTCTCTTTTTGCTGCAAAACAGACTTTGCCAAAGCCAACAAACTTTCCTGGTTTTCCTCCTACCAAAATAAATAAATAAATACATCCTGATGTTTTTCCTGCAAACAAAACCATAACAAAACAGAGTTCTGTGTCCCTTTGATTTTATACTCCCACAAATCATCCTTCCCAAATAAAAATAATCTGGTATTTTTCAGCCAAAACTCAGAACAAGAAATGATGGCATGTCACTCTAATCATGCCAGGAATGATGCTGCAACTGGACCAGTTACCTTTACTGATCATCAACCTCAATATATATGCATATGCATCCAGTTACCCACCCCTGCTAATGGAGCATACATAAAATAGTTGGACTTGTTGGTTACATTTGTAACAGATGTGCAGCAGATGAGGACTTTAGGAATTAAGGTATACTTTGGATTCAGCCAAATCTCAGCTACAGAAATAAAGTGGGGTGATTTGAACAGTTATCTGAAAGATATGACCCTGTTACATCAAATAGGGATGCAAATCTATGGTTATTTCATGCATGTATGCAAGAACATCACCATTAAAAAACTTTAAAATGTTCCTTTTGGGGGAAAAGATTATAAGAATGTGTTGCACATTCTTCATTTTCTAAAATTTATTGTATTTTCAGTTTGAGACTTTTTGGAGGACATGTATTCAAGTATTATTTTGTTGTTGTTGTTTAGCGTATTTGTTTGCCATAGAATCATAGAAGCATCAAGTTGGACCCAGTTTTCAATACAGGGTCTCCAGATAGAGCATTTCCAATGAGTAGATGCCTAACCTCTTTGTCCTATTGCTGAACCACTCTCACTGTAAAGAATTTCCTTATAATGGAATATATTCCTTATAATATAATGTTCAATCAAAATGTACCCTTCTGTATCTTGAAATCATTAAACTTTTGAATCTTTGATTTGTTGTCTTTGAGGATGGGTTGCATCCTTTCTGCATATACCGGTTCTATTCCAGTTTCTGGCTGAATGTCATTTGAATGCTACAGAGTCAGACAAGAATATCCTTTTACTCAGTTTCTCTCCCTTTGTCTCTTTCTCTCTATTGCCAAAACACATAGCTTTGTGTGTGCAAGGTACCATGAGCCCAAGGAAGTCTATTCTTAGCTGTGATATTGTTGTGTGGCTTGTCAGGGTGGCTGATTGCATAAGCAAAACACATTTGACTGCTAATTTCCTATTGAAAGACATAGGGTCCCTGAATTAATGGTGCAGGACAAGTTTACAAACTGTCAACCTCAGAAGAGAAAATTAGTCTTTCATCCTTACACAATCTAAATATACCATAAGTTGAAAAAGAATGATTCCTGTGGGTGTTTCAAAGCAGTGGAACAAGAAGGGAGATCGAGGGGGGGGGAATCAACCACGTTCTTACAACTGTCTGCTGAAGTTTCATTGCATGTTATTAGTGCTTTTCGTAGAAAGTGAGTTAAGGTATTGTGCTTTTAAAAATGATAAACCTTTTTCTATTTTGCTTTGGATGTAAGATTAGGGGGATGGAGCTCATGAATGAGTGACACTAAAAACACTATTGTTGATGATTTTTAGACATCTATGATGTCCATTTACCATAGATGATCATTTTATGTTGAACAGTGTTTAAGCATGTGAAGAAATCTAACTGTTGGGGATATTTTAGCTTTCTTATCAGTGAGGTAACAACAACAATAACAATACATATATGTTTCTTTTTCACCTCTCTGTACAGATCGAGGCAGGGAATGACAACAGATTAACCAATAAACAACACATAAGAGTTTATCACACCAGGTGCTTCCGTCGCCCATCATCATCAAAATGGGGCAGAAGCGTCCATGAAGGGAAATGGAAGTGTTTTCATCAAGGAATCGCCAGGAAAACAGCCTTTTTCTTATTAACAGTTTAAATTGTTAATAAGAAAAGGGCTGTTTTCCTGGCGATTCCATGACAAAAATGCTTCCGTTTCCCTTCAGTAATGCCAGGCACAATCATACCATGGACATTTCTGCCCTGTTTTGATGATGTTTGGGTGATGGAAGCACCTGGTGTGATAAACTCCATAGTTAAAAACATAACATCAACTAAAACAAGCATCAGTATAAAAGAACAATTTTAAAATTCACAATTAAAAATTATCTGGATAGGCCAGCCAGAAGACCCCACTCTTTAATGCTGCTTTAAATTTGGACAACATATTCAGCTTTCAAATCTCTTCCAGAAGTTCATTCCACAGTTTAGGGGCAGCTGAAGCAAAAGTCCTCTGATTGACAGTTGCCAAATTAGTTCCTGGGTGACTGGAGTATGACTCTACTTTGGACTTTAGTTCCTCCATCAAATCAGGGGTTGGCATAGTGCAGCCTGTGAGAGACATGTGGCCCTTAAATCCCACTTTGATGGTTCTTGAATGCTCCCACCATTCCCCCAAAGTCAGTGTGAATTTGTGACAATTTTTATCTCAAAACCACACAGAAAACTCCCCAACACATGTTAATAAGTGAAAATACCTTCACCCACCACAAGGGCATGCCACAATCCCATACTACTCCTTAAATACCTCCATTTTCCTCTGTATTTCATCTCAAAATGGCCACAGGATGCCATGTGACTGTCATGGCCAGTCAAGAGGAGGACGAGGAGTACAAGGAGGAGGCCATGGCTCCTCAGGTGCAGGAGGTACCTGGGGCTATGCCAGGCCCCAGTTCTGCCCTGCCAGATCCCAGCTCTGCTCTCCCAGCCCCAGTGGTTGTGGCTCAGCCAGAGATTAGTTCTCTGGGGTCTCCTGCAGAGGAGTCTGAGATTCAGCAACCTAGTCTTGCTCCAATGGAAATACCAAGCTTGGGAGACTTAGAACAGCAAAGCCTGGAGATTCCTCCTTTTAGCCAAAGGAGGTCTGAAAGGGTGGGCTTGCGGTGTTCGAGAAGGCTTGCCGAGAAGCATGCTGCAGTTAAGTAACAGCTGTGATAAGGGAGTGTTTCTGTGATTTAAGGCAGCTGCAGAATGCTGTCCTTTTGCCAGTTTATCACAAGTCCTTGCTGTGGATGCTATTGGCTGGCTCCTCTGTTCATGTTTCTGGACCCTTGGCATCCTAGACCTGACACTATTCTTGAACCTACGACCCTGGTACGGACTAGACTACCCAAACCTTCTGGCTTCCTTGACCTTGGACTGAATTGGTTTTCGAGACTTCAGCTCTGAGAATAGGTGTGTAAACTGTCTGCTGGCTGTTTGGCTTTATTTCCTCGACTGAACCATTATCAGTGTGTGTGTGTGCGTGGGTGTTGGCAGCATTCCCGGAAAATCAAGATTATCACACCGGGGTTAAAAGTCCCCTGGTGGGTTCTAACGTGCACAAGCAGGGCCGCGCACGGAGCATGACGGGAATGCGATGGGGCCCAGAATGCCAGTTTACTGCACACCGGAACGCCACCTTTTCCGCCAGGTGTTCCCATCACGTTCCCATTGAGTTCCAGGGGACGCCATTTCTGAGGACCTTTTGAAACAGTTCCCAGAAATGGCGTCCCCTGAAACTCAATGGGAATGTGATGGGAATGCCGGCAGCAAAGGCGGAATTCCGGTGTGCAGTAAACTGGCATTCTGGGCCTCATCGCGTTCCTGTCACGCTCCGTGCGTGCCCCCGTTAGAATGCATCGGGGAACGTTTTAACCCCAGTGCGATAATCTTCAGTGACATCACTTCCTGAAGCCCATTTGAGAGAGACTTTGAAGGATGACTGAAACATTTGGGCTCCCCTGTGGGCAGGGTGAAGCTTGTGTGGATCCTGGAATTGACCTCTGTATCCCACTAGTTGCTGCCTTCCTGAATGGCAGAAGGCTTGACTGGATGGTCCTTGGGATCTCTTTGAACTCTGTGATTCTATTGTTCAGACAAGTGCCCACAGCAACCTCACTTCAGTAAATAGGAACTGGCAAGGGAAATCGAGGTCAGGGCTAGGGCTTACACGGGGTTATGAGCAGCAGCATGATCCAGGCAGTCCAAGGTTCAAAGAAGAAGATGAAGAGACGTGAGAAAAGTCCAGAGCAAAGAAGGGAGACACCAGAAAGATTAGTCCAAAGGTATGCACCAAAAAGAGACTCACAGAGCCAAAGGTGCCAGAGAGGGTTGCACAGAGGTTTTGGAGCTGTTGTCTGGAGCAATGAAATGGTCTAGGGCTGCCCTAGATTCTAGGCTGAGCCCAGCTGAGAGGAAAATGTCAGAAATGATGATGCATAGGGAAGTCACATGTTCATGGATAAGCCTTCTGTTCTCTCACGTACAGCTTCTTCTTCATGTTCAAATATTACTTTGGCCATCTCTTTCTTAAGTCTAGACCAGAGATGCCCATAAATAACAAGTCAGTCATTTCACCTGCAGGATCCTTTCCCTTATCTATTTTATCTCTGCAATTCTGCCAGAACAAAGGGAAATTATGTTCCTCAGCATATACTTCTAGGTAAGTTGGTGGAGGACTGCATCTTAAATTAACAAAGAAAGTTCATTGCAAAAGAGATAGCATGTGTCCCGTATGCCGAGAGCTAATTTAATAAGCAGATCCTCCTTGCTGGTGGGCGATTAAGTCAAATTGCTTCTCTAAACTTTTCTCTGCTGCATTTCAAATGTCAACACATTACCTTGCTCTCCCTCTTAATTTCTCACAAAAGAAAATGCAAAATGAATTCATTATGCTAGAGTAAGTGGAAAAAAAGTGATGAGTTTTTCTAGAAGAGTATGCAATGGGGAGAGATTGGGATCGACGATTATATGGAGATATTTGAATAGCTGGCCATTAACAGGAGGTTCCCCATTACTTTGCTGATAATTATATCCTCTCCTGAGTTTTCCCAGTGGAATAATACAATGTTCCCAGGGCAGGAGATAATGAAAAATACCATTCAGGTGGTACATATATGCTGAGAATAGGATGGTGTATCTCCCCCTTCCCCCCACTGTGGCGATTGTAATATGCACACCTACACAATATGTTAATTCCTGTTTAGTTATTGGGAGCCGGGTACAGGGCAAATAAATGTATCTTGAAAATGGAGTTGGCAGAGGGATATCATTCTCCTGGCATAATTATCTCCCGTGTTTAGTGGGCTAGGAGTTTCGCTGAGTACATTTTTGTTAGCTATTATGTAAATTACCTTCAAAACCCACCATGGGGTAATAATGAAGAGTTTGGAAAAGATCTCACAGAGATAAAGCTCCTTCCGTTCCTCCACCCTCTTTTTTTTTTAAGAAAAAGGAGGAGGAGGAAGAAGAAGAAGAGGAGGAGGAGGAGGAAATAATTGCTTTAGATTTCTACTAATTAATCCATCATTTTGCAGACATGTTTCAGTTCAGCAATCAAGCGAGAAAACAGAAACACAACATGGAAAAAAAAGGCAGGAGAGGAAATATTGTGCTAGTAAAACAACCCTTTCATTTACAGTAAGCATCCAGTGTTGGGTGGCTTGTCTCTGCCCCCCCCCCCCCCCCCGGCCCCCAATCTTTCCAAGGAAAACATAAAATCTCACACACGTAATCACTACCTTATCATTCCTTGGCATTTTTATTGCAGTTCTATTTTCTAGTTTGGGGGCAGCTTGCTGTGCACCGTATCGCCACCTCGGATTCATTAATTTTCACAGAAAACTCAATTTGCATCAGGAAAAAAAACACTGCATGCAGTTGGATGGCAACTTTACATATCTGGAGGCCTCAGAGCCTGAGGGGAAATATTTAGATCAAACAAGAAGCAAAAAGTGAGTTAAGGAAAAGTTATTGCTACATTTGCATTGTAGACACAGGGAAGGGGGAAACAATGGGCTTGGGTAACTGAGTTGCTTCGGTTAAATGCACAATTGGTTGTTGTTCAGTTCATTTGTTAACCTCTTTCTAGATCACACCACCAACTCCAACAAGCAAGAGGAGAATTCACAAGGCAGAAAAGGCCTGTTGAGACTCCCAGTGCATTCTTCTCCTTGTCTACTTGGAGGCAGAAGTGTGAGGAATGCTTGCAAATCTTCTCATCCGTGATGAGAAAGGGTGTCTCAACATTTCATTTATAGAAAATGGTCAGCTGCTGCAAGATTGTACTTTGGGACTTTTGAGCCAAAAATTCACTAGAGCCACGCTTCGAACACCTCTGATATAACATTTTCTTGCCTACTATTCATTTTAACCTAGAGACCTCATGATTGTCCTCAAGAAGCTGGTGGTGTCTTTCTTCCTTCTGGCTATATGTATTGTTCTGTTTTGTCCAATATCCTCTGTATTAACACTCCCCAAACTCATTCACCAAGAGTTTAGTATGCCAATTGTTTTGATCATACACCTACAAGGGCACAGCTCACTGAGAAGCCCAAAGAGTTTCATTGAATTAAACAAAATGTCTCAGGACATTTGTCATATGCCTATTCTTTAGAGGTTTTACACACACACACACACACACACACACACACACAGAGAGATTTCTTGCAGTAAAATCTAACTACAATGTGTGTTAATTGTGCAGACGCTTAAGTAGAGCATCTTGATTTCAGACAAGTAAGTACATTTGACTCAATGAAATCAATGAAAAGGGACTCATGCTGCATAAGGCAGATTTTAAAGCTCTCCTTTTCCTCCCCACTCTCCTTCAATCCCTGATGTTCCATCAATGTGAATAATTACTACCAAAGAACTAGGACAATATTAAATGCCTTGCACTTCATTTTAGTGTTTACAACAGGACTGAGATTGGCCAAGGAACCTCTGAGACCAGTGAGCTCAGTCTTTCTGCTCGTTCTGCATTGGGAGAAGGAAACTATCAGCATCCTTCAATTCTTAGTCCTTCTAAGATGAATACCAGTGCCTTGAAGTTATGAGAAAGCTATAGACAAGAGATTTTCTGGGAGTCCCATAAAATATTGAGTTATGGTCGATCTGAAAGAAGAAATACATCATATGTTCTGGTGGCACTTAGCTTTGAGTGGTCACTAGAGGTGAACAAATTCTTGAATTTTCAATTGGTGTGATAGCAATGTAATTCTTTGCTAATTTTCTTCACAAAGAAAAGTAAAAGAAGAAGTAATTTTAGCTATTGTTTTCCTTTCCACTCGTTACATCTGCCCTGCAGCACTAAAAGAACCTGTTTTGTCTGGGTTGTTTTTCCTCTGGAGGGAAGCCACGCAGTTTGGTGGATGCAGCTTCCTTCCGGAGGGAATTAAGCCACTGGCAGGCCGCCCTTTTCAGAGGGTGTGTCCCGCACCAATATTTCCTGCAGAGGAGACAATATTTTCTGTACATAAAATAATATTTATCTGAGCAAGTGAAAGTACATTTAATATTGTGTGAGGACAAAATTGACATCTCGGTTTGTGGCAAGGTCTTGTATTCATCTTGCCATTTGTGTTGTGTATCCTCTTGTAGGGAAGGAACTATTTCAGATTCGGATGCTGTTGTAGACAAGGCCTGCCACTGACAGCCTTTGAGAGGACACCATTATTATCTGGAATGGGCTGCAGTTCATTGATGATGAATTTCCAAGCAGAAAATGCACAGGACAAATTCCCAGGAAACAGTATTTTCTGTGCAGAAAATAAGCTGCTATTTCCCCCCTCATCCAAAATTCTGTTTTCTGCACAAAAATGTCACAAGTGAATTTTGCATAGAGTAAGTCCCCAACCTGCTTCAATCAGTGAGCAAGGCTGCAATGATCAGAAGCAGGACTCCAACCTAACATCCAGCAGCTGCATCAGGCAATGGAGGTCTGCTCAGTTGCCAATTGGAGTGCAAAGAAGAGGATGTTTCTAGCTCCCTCCCACCAGCAAGTGAGGCTGTGACAAAGAATTGTGACAGGGATCTTGCTTTTTATTGTTGCAGTCTTATTCCCTGTTTAAAGGGGGATGGAAATAGCATCTTCCTTGAAACCTGATCAGCATCTGAACAGACCTGGTTTGTGCAATGCAGCTGCTGACTATTATGGTGGATTTAGGGGGACATTTGTATAATCTTAAAGTATGAGAGCCAGGGTGGTGTAGTGGTTTGAGTAATAGACAATTAGTCTGGAGACCAGAATTAAAATCTCTGCTCCGTCATGACAACTCATTGGGTGACCTTGCTCAATTCACAGTGTCACAGACAAAGGAATTTATCACATTGTAAAAAAATGCAACTTACCTCATCTGAACTGAAGTCTCTTCCAGAATTCAATCACACACATTTTGCTGCCTATGCCACCTCCGGGTTCTATCACATGCACTTTGCCACCGATGCCCCCTCCCAGCTGCAACCCTGTCTAAAACCTGGCTAGAATCTGCGCTCAGATGACTCTCAGATGGCTGATTTGCAAAGCCGGGAGTTTAGGGACTTTGCAAATTGGTCAGCTGAGGGCGGATTCTAGCTGGGTTTTAGGCGGGATGCAGCCTGTGATGGAAAAAAGGTGGAATATACATAAAATAAAGTAAAGTAAAATAAAATAAAATAAAGATTTTTTTTTAAAAAAAATGCAACAATAAGTCTCAGAAATAATAAAAGCCAACAATGACAGTAATAGTCATTTGTCTCCCAAATATTTGTTGTTGTAATTGGCTGTACCTGCACTGCAAAAATAATTCAGTTTGACAAAACCGTAACTGCCATGGATCAATGCTATGTAATCCTAGTGTTTGTCATTTGTTGTGGCACCAGAGCTCCCTGACAGTGAATGCTAAATATCTCACAAAACTACAAATCCCAGAATCCCATAGCATTGAGATTTGACAGTTAAGCTATGTCAAACGGTTTAATTTATGCAGTGGAGATGCAGCCATTATGTATCAACAAGTCATTTCCGACTCAAGGGAACTCTGTCATAGGGTTTTCTTGGCAAGGTTTATTCAGAGAAGAGTACAATTGCTTTCAAAATAGGCTGAAAGAGTTTGACTTATCCAAGGTCACTGTAGAGGTTTCCATGACAGAACAAGAATTTGAACCCTGGTCTTCCCATCCAGTCTAATACTCAAAGTAGTATACTGTGCTGGCTCCAACCAAAACAACCCCCCTCCCTGCTGCCAACAACAACAAAAAAATCCAAAAGGAATTGCAGTAATAATAATAATAATAATAATAATAATAATAATAATAATAGCCCGCCTCTCCCCGAAGGATCAAGGTGGGTAATAGTCATAAAATCATAGTAACATAATTAAGAAAAATCCCTAACCCCCAGATTAAAACACAAAACATTATAAAATACAATCAAATTATTAAAATCAGTCTAAAAATTGATCCCTATTAAAATGAGATGATTTGGGAGGATAGAGGCAGCTACAGTTATGGGACAGTGAGTGAGTCCATTTTTCACCCACTGTTCCATAACTGTAGCTGCCTCAATCCTCCCAAAATGCAGCACGCGTTTTCAAAATAATCAGTAATACAACACTGATGCATCCATGAAAGCTGATACTAAATAAATCAGCTAGTTTTAAAGGTGACAACAGCCTATTTTATTACTTCGTCTCCTTCTTTTCAGACTAATAGACTAACATGGCTATTGCTTAGCAAATTGCAACAATAGGAATGCAAATGTTTCATTTTATCCTCACATTCAAGAATGAAGACATTCATTTTTTTTTCTGCCTGCTGAATAAGATTAAAAGAGATTTAAAAACACATACATTTTTGGAGATGTTTAATATTTGGAGACTTCTTTGTGAACATTTTGACTGAGTTTCTACACTGGGATTGCATAGCATAAATCTCTGCCTGCAGAATTATTCATTGTTTCTTTGATATAAACTTTGTGTTGAGTGGTTGCATCATGCAACATTGCATTCTCTGATGATGCCAGCCACAGATGCTGGTGAAACATCAAGAATAAACTCTTCTAGCACTTGGCCACATAGCCCAAAAACCCCACAAAAATTATGGATGCCAGCCATGAAAACCTTTGACTTCACATTGCATACCCAAATGGGCAACCATTTGTGCATGTGCATGAATATAGGCATGCACAATGGCACCTCATCTGCAGCTCTGCTTCCACAACATCCTCTCTTTGTGTTTGTGAGAAAGAAAGTTGACTAGTGTCCTGTGAGTGATTTATGCAGGTCTCCTTTGTCCTATAGAAGCAATTGAACATTTTTGTCAGATGTGCAGGCCTATTTCCATTTGAAGCACATTGAAATGGAGTCACATGTGCAGTGCCATTTCACATATGGTGCCACTGCACATTAGACTTCATCTCACATTGCAATCATACATTTTACATTTCTTTACACATTCACTTGCCCAAAATTACAATTAACTAATGCACAGCCATCATTTACATCACTTAATTTAGTGAGTATAAATTCATACTCTGTGGTGCAGTGGTTAAATGCCTGTATTCCAGCCACTTAATCACAAACCATAAAGATGCAAGTTCAATACCAGCAAAAGGGCCCAAGTTTGACTCAGGCTTGCATCCTTCCAAGGTTGCTAAAATGAGTAAGGTCACACCTAGGTGGCCAGCCATGTTATTGATGCTGGACACCTCATTTTCAAACTCAGAGGGAGTGACTCACACCAGTAGTCATGGTGCCAGCTGAACTGCAGAACACATATGTGGAATGCCACCCACCATTGCTCCAGAATGCAGAGGTAATGGGGGAATTTGGGGCGGATCGGAGGTCAGAATAATCTAGGAGCACTCTAGAGTATTCTAGCTAATGTAGACGCAACCTCACTTGTTTCTGCATTCAAAACAAGCTATTTTGACAAAACTACTGCTTTCTATTCCAAACATTGCTTTCTGAATATCAACACCTTTTCTGGAAAACTTAATTTACACATTTCAAAAAAGAAAAAGAAGAAGGGAATAAAAACTTTTGCACACGAACTTTTGTTTTAAAAGGACCTGAATCTCAAAAACCCTTATAGAGGCTGTTCCCTTATTTATTTATTTATTTATTTGGAGTATATATACCCCACACTTCAGCAACAAAGGCTCTCAGAGTGGCATTTTATGTTAAGATGGACTAATGCTTAAAGAGGTACATTCACTGTGTGTACTGTAAAGTCACATCGCACCAGATATTGAAACATAATTTAGTTGTGTGAGTGTTTTCCATCCTTCCGTCCAGAGCTAGTAGCTTAGTGGTGGCAGTAGGGTGGTAATTCTTCATTAATTTTCTCCTCAAAGAAACCATGAGTAATTTTTGCAATTTTCATCCAAGTGTGAGAAATTCTCCAAAAACTATGCAGTTTTTGTAGCATATTAGCAATTTGAAATGCATTCTGCAGAAAATGCATACATGGCTCTTTTACATAGAAACAATATTTGCCATGCTGTATCTGCTGTGCTTAAATATCCAAAAATCTAAAGTCATGGAAAGTGGAAACAAGGAAGTGAACAAAGAGAGGCAGGAACAGAGTTTAGAGTTTAAGAGACCATGGGGCTGTGCTCTATGCTGAACCTCAAAGCGCTGGGTTGGGAACGTAGCAACCACACACCACGCCCTCAACCTGATACAAAAATGAGTGTGAAATGTGGCTTCTATCTGCTTCAGGGGCACCATAAGTGCTGTGACACGGCCTTATGACGTCCCTTGTGCACAGCGCTGTGCACGAGCGACATCTTCATGGTGCTCGCCATGTGGTCGGGCGCATGCCAAGATGGCGCCCGGGTGCCAGCACAAGGGCTTCGAGCATATAAACGCTCAGCCCTCGCTGAACCCTAGTTTGGGTCCAGTCCAGCACAAAGTGCTGGTCTGTACATCCTCTATGACTGCCAGAATAGTGGCCATGGTGGCTGAGGGAGTAGTTCATAGTTCCCCCAAAGTAACATCTCCATGTTTGTGTCAGAATATGCACTGTTATAACAGGGTGAGAATTGTGCGACTTTCTAATTGTTGAACTGCACTTCCATACATTCCTCATTGGCTATCCTGATTAGGGTTGCTGAGAACTACAATTCAGCATAATCTGAAAAGCTGCATGATTCCAATTCATGTTAGGGGTTTCTCCATCCCTTTTCCTCATCCCCTTTTACATGTTTCTGTTGGATTTTTGTTGTTGTTAACTGCCCTTGAGTTAACTTTGAGATATCTCCAAGACTTCCTGTCTTCTACTGCTCTGCCTAAGTTTTGCAGAGTGGTGAAAGACAGGGAGTCCTGGAGATTTGCAAACTGATGCCTTTGATCTCCCTAACAGAGTCTATCCATCTGGCATATAGTCTTCTTGTCTTTCTCCTGGCCCAACCTTTCCCAGTACAATTGTCTTTTCTAAAGTCGTGCCTTCTCATGACTTGACCAAAGTACAACAGCCTAAATTTGATCATCTTGGCTTCCAGGAGAGTTCAGGCTTGATCTGTTCCATGACCTATTTGACTTTTTCGCTGTCTATGCAATCTTCAGCATTCTTCTGCAAGACCACATCTCAAATGAGTTGATTTTCTTTTTATACACCTTTTCACTGTCTAGCTCTCACATCCATTGAATGATTCTAATTTTAGTGCTTACTTGTATATCTTTAATCATCAGGATCTTGTCCAGCTCTTTCATTGCTGCCCTTCCCATTCCCAATATTCTTCTTATTCTTGACTGCAGTCTGTCTTCTGTTCAATGTCTCATTGTTGGATATGAGTGCCTACAAAGTAGTAAGTGAGTTCATAATAATCAACCATCCATCCTACCCCAAAAGTAATGATGATGCAGCCCCAGATAATTTCTGCTTGGCCCATTACATTTCCTTTTGCTGTGTCGTACCCATGATCCAGCATTGCAGAAAAGATGCACTTCTAGGTGTTTGTATAATCATGTCTGATTTCCGCCTGCATAGAAATAAAATATTAAAATGGGTGTCTTAATTCCTTCTATCTTTGGTTCCTTGATGGTATCTAATTATCACTAATGAATTTGAACAACACTCTCTGTCTAGATCTAAACTGGCACTAGAAAGTGATTCATATATTCTTTTAGAATTTGTAGACTCCCATTCAAAGGAAGGAAGCCAAGACACTTGGACCCTATAGTCTTTCTGGAAAGAGTTTAAAGAGCCTTCTGAAAAGTCTTGTTCTCCATCAGCTGCTACATAAACACTCAGTTTAAAGAAGTTTGGTAGTTTCTATTTATGACTGCAATCGCTCCTTCCAAAACAGTATTCACAGGGGCAGCCAAAATAACCTTGTTTTATCTAGCATGATGGAGATCAGCTGACTGGAACCCTTGCTTATGTTCGTCCCTGGGCCCAATTCTCATTTTGTGTTCTTTGTTTCTATTTAGAGTTAATAGCAAATGTATTTTCTTTGTCAACTGTCAAACTGTCAGAACACACTGTGTGTATTTGGGGCTGGGAGTTGGGGAGATGGGGGAGGGGGAAAAGAGTGGGGGTGTGAGAGAACCATCTGTTTCTTTGACAAGCATTTAGTCCCAATATTTTATCCAGAGTAATTATACTGGGTCCCTTGCCGTTTGGCATCTCCCTGAGAGAAGGCATTAAAAATGTCCACTATTAAATGCTTTTCACATAGAAAACCAGATTTTATGACCCTGTAACTGCAGGATCAGTGGTTTTATGCTCTTTAGCCTCAGCGGTAATGTGCATTTGGTTCCCCCATGCAGACTGTGCTCGGGGTACTGTTGATTCAGTAAACAATGTTCTGTCTCATCTCTGTGGATGCTGGACCTACAGAGTATTGTTTGCCTTTTCCAGTTCTGCTTCACTGTCTGGAGGCCCTTAGGGATGGTGACAACTTTGGTGCACTTCCTCTCTTGTAGGCCTTGCTGGAAGAGATCAATTTCCTTTTCTTCCTCTCCTGTCCTTCTTTCTATGATCTCTTTCCCATTGCCCAAATATATCTCTTTGAACCCACTTTAACTGCCATGGCTCCATGCTATGGCTTCCTGGGATTTGTAGTTTCATGAAGTATTCAGAATTCTCTGCTAGAGAACTCAAGGGCTTCATCAACCTCCAGTTAAAGTGGGAGCAAAGGACTGTAGTTTGCAACATGAAATTAACCTATGGATCTTTTTTAGATTGTGTGCCAGGTAGAACTGATTAGATATTTAAGATCAGCTAAGCTTTCTTTTTACAATCTCCAGGGGAAGGAAAGAATTTGAAACAGGAGGAAGAATGGAGGGTCAGGATAGTTTCCACTGGCATGGTGAGGCCTTTCATCCTTGGCTCCATTCTATGTCCTTCAGGCTCCACCCTGAATTACTAGGTATAGTAAAGTACTACCAAGTGAGCTAACAGGTGACTTTCCTACCAAGCACTACTGGGTTCCGTCTCTTTGAAGTGACCATTAAAATGCCCTATGGGCACATTCTGTCATCATACTAATGTGAGGAGAAAGATGAGTTACTAATGCTGCTTCTCCTTTTCCTCCTATTTCTTCTTCTTCTTCTTCTTCTTCTTCTTCTTCTTCTTCTTCTTCTTCTTCTTCGTTTTGATAGACTTAATTCTACTTCATTAGATTCATGGAGTGAAGTGGCCAAGAACAGATCATTATAGCTATGAACGAGACAATAGAAATGTGAGACTTGTGGCTCTAGTAATGAGGTGAGAAGTTCAGTTTTAACCATAGTTGTTGGGGAACAAAGGCCAGAGGAAATATATCACCTAAAGCCAAGGTTAGTACATAACCATATGAATAGTGGAGAGGGTTACTTGGTATGTAAGGTGATGCTGGCTGGGAAACAGAAAGGAGATGTGATTAAAAAAAAAAAAAGCCAAGAAAGCCCACATGAGGCTAGGATGTTAACTGGTGTTATTATGTATATAATGTGCCAGGAAGCCATTGTCTCTGTTTAATCCACTGTCAAAGGACTGGAATTTGTGGATATTTTCCGAGTCTGTTGTTTTACTTTTCAATCTTCCTTTGTAGGTTTTGTTTGTCTGTCTGTCTGTTTTGTTCAAGAACTGTTGTTCTGAAGTCCAAGATGGAATGCCCAGGAAGTATTCTGCAACTGGGTTTTGTGCATTCCTTTTCTTCTTATCTGATTTATGTCCATTTGTCCTCTGGTTCAGAGATTGTCCTGTTTGCCAAATATGGAGTGCTGAAGGACATTGTTGACAGAGGATAGCATATAACACATTAGAGGATGAGCAAGTGAAAGTGCCTTTAATATTGTGGATGATGTGATTAACTTCCTGTGATGTCATTCCCTGAGTAGATGTGTGGGCAGAGCTGGCACCTGGGTTTGTGGCAATGTCTTATACTCATCTCCCCATCTGTAGGTAAGTACTGTAGCTGTTTATTGGGAGACTTTCTGTTGGCAAGTAAAGGCCTGCTACCAAGAGCCCTTGAATGGTCAGCATTACCCGAAGGTGAGGCTATTGTGGGGTTATTTTGATCATATTTGCTCGGGGGGGGGGGGTTACCTTTGCCTGTGTCTGAGGCAGAGACAGTATGACTTTTCCAATGTCACCCAGTGAATTTCTGTGGCCAAGCAGAAATTCAAACTCCAGTCTCCAGAATTGTAGTCCAATGCTCAAACAACTATACCACACTGAAACAATTCAACAATTTATTCAGTGGGTTTCTTCAAACTGAGACTAACAGGATTCCAGTCTCAACTGGCAAGTCAAATTGGTAAGGCACATATCTTTGAGTAAAAACCTTTGTGGAATGGGGGAAATGAGTTAATCATAAGGAGGGTGCATTCTCTTTAACGTCTAGTTTGACCCTGAGTCCCTCCATATTTCTCTAACTCACAAATGCTGATGTTGTACCTGTATGCGTGTGAGTATAGATGGGAATGTGGCTGGGGTCTCAATATTATCATCTGAAAGGTATTCAGCAAATAGGGACAGCATTTTCCCATACAATATTTAATTTTTTTAAAAGGGCAATCCCTATCCCATGTGGAGATTTGTATCTCAGAAAACTCCCATTCTACTTCAGGTCCATTTAATCCTGGAGATTGCAAAGCTGTAAAGCAAAATGGTTGGAATAAATGACCTTTTACTGATCCATTGTCCTGGCCAGCATCATCCATGATTTATGCCAGTAAGCCCCTGTGCGGCTGGCAGTAGCAGTTGGTTACCCATCCTTCGAGGAATGAGTGTTTTCTCATTCCAACAAATGGTGGCCCAGCGCCCATTGGCGTGAAGATCAAAGACCTGGATGCCACAGTTGCTTTGAAGTGAACTTGGCAGACTTCATGCTCAAATAAATAATGGCAAGCCATTTGTATAAAACAGGGATCAAAACACACATTCACCTGCATACAGTGTGTATTTATTGTATTTTATGTTTTGTTAAAACTTTTTTAATATGTGGATTAGCTGATGATGAACATGCAGCCAAAGAAGTTTTAAAACCCTGATTGTGTTTTATTCAAACTTCCTCTTAGCACATTTCTACATAAAGTCATAAAATCCTAGAGTTTGAAGAGACCACAAGGGCCACCAAGTCCATGCCCCTGCCATACAGGAAGACACAATCAAAGCACTCCCAACAGATGGCCATCCAAACTCTGTTTAAAAATCTCCAAAGAAGGAGACTCTGCCACACATAACCAATCCAATTGCACCCAAATATATTCTGTCATTTATGGAATGATATTTATGGGATAAGCCTGCAAAGTAATGCATTTCCCTATCTCTGTGCAATTTTGGGAGTGGATAGACTTTGGCCAGTGGATCACATGCATTTCTGAAGGCCATTTTTTGTGGTCTACAAGTTATACCATCCCCAATCCCCCCCCCCCACCATTTTCTCTCTCTCAAAAAACCTTTTGCGGTGTTGATGTTCTTTAACCTTGGACTCCTGGATTTGCAATTTTGTGAGACCGTGGTTCAGGACACACACACCCTCCCCCCACACACACACATAGAGGCACATAGACACAGACACAGGTTCACAAGACTATAAGAGCATTAGTGGCTAATTTTACTAAAAATGAATTCTCTCCATTTCCAGGTTTGCTAGAACCATTGGTGGGCCCCAGAGATCTAAATTTGACACCCAGACTATGAGAAGTTGTCCACCCCATATTTTTGCCTGTTTCAAGTGGACTGATTCTGCCACCACAGCTCCTAAAGGCCCACATGATTCTTCCTCCATAGTATCAATGTCACTACCCCATTCTTCTCATAAAACAGGTGTGGGTAACAAGAATCCTATGAGCAACCTTCTCCTTTATGCATCCTCCCTAAGCTTCCACTGCTGCCATCAGATCTGATGGTATAGTAACAAACTTGGTGGTGCAGCAGCAGTAAAAGAACACATGTTTGAAGGCTGAAACAAGAATGTGAAGATCTATAGCATGGTTCTAGGTACCAGGCAAAGGCAAAAAAAATTATTGCACTCAAATATGAAGTCTGGCTAGGCAACATTAGGAGGAACTTCCTGACAGTAAGGGCTGTTCGACAGTGGAACAAACTCCCTCGGAGTGTAGTGGAGTCTCCTTCCTTGGAGGTCTTCAAGCAGAGGCTGGATGGCCATCTGTCGGGGATGCTTTGATTGTGATTTCCTGCATGGCAGGGGGTTGGACTGGATGGCCCCTGTGGTCTCTTCCAACTCTATGATTCTATGATTCTAATGTCATTTGGTTCCCAGATTTCTAGCATTTGTTGTGGTTATCTGTCTTCCAAGTTATGGTGTCCAAGTTATGGTGACCCTTAACCAAAACCATCATAAGGTTTTCTTGGCTTTGCCAATCTACAAATCCTAGTAGTCATTGCAGTTAAAATGGTGTCATACTGCTTTAATTCTGCAGTGTGGATATACCCATTGCAACTAGACATTTGCTAAATAATCAAGTAGGCCTTTGGCAAAAAAAAAAAAAAAAAAATTGTGATAATGCAGCTGTAATTGCAGCTTCTCTAGGAGGCTGAGCAGGGTCGGATTACACTGAAGGGATAGACATGAATGCTTCCAACCTAAAATGCCTGGGAAACTTCTGTTATGTTGATTAGGATGGAGGACTTTCTATGATTCTATGAACTATCTCCTTGGATGGTATACACCTGTGTCCTCCATGATGGACCTCCATTGGCATGGAAGATGCCATCCTACACTGTCTAGAAAAGGGTGTATAGAGCCTGGAACAGCTACACAAGATTTTTCTGATTCCATAGTTCCTCGGCAACTGAGTACTCATGAGGAATGGATTTTTAATACAATGTGTACTGTTTGTATCCCCCCTAAAAATGAGTACTCTTTTAATATTATATATTTTAATATTTTAACTCTGTTTGATTTTAATTATGTGATTTTTAAATCTATATCTTTTTTTAACTTTTTTTTTTTGAAGGGATGTCATATTGAGGAGGGAGCAAGCTTGTTTTCTGCTGCTCCAGAAACTAGGACCTGGAGCAATGGATGCAAGCTGCAGGAAAAGAGATTCCACCTCAACATTAGGAGGAATTTCCTGACAGTAAGGGCTGTTCGACAGTGGAACACACTTCCTTGGAGTGTAGTGGAGTCTCCCTCCTTGGAGGTCTTCAAACGGAGGTTGGATGGCCATCTGTTGGGGATGCTTTGATCTGGATTTCCTGCATGGCAGGGGGTTGGACTGGATGGCCCTTGTGGTCTCTTCCAACTCTATGATTCTATGATTTTGTAAACCATCTTGAGCCCATTGGCTGGGGAAAATGTAGGATATAAATAAATAAATCATAATCATTATCATCAGTACCACTACTTATCACCACCATCAGCATCATCTCCATCTGTTAAAATCAGCATCAGAATCATTTTCTAGAGAAAGCAAAATAATTTGAAAAGCCAAAAACCAAGAGCTAAGCTAGTAGAAGATGGAGAGGTTTTTTTTAACAAATAAAATAAAATAAAATGCTACATTTCCCCCCTTATGTGTTGCCCAGCTATCAATCAAATTCCTTCTGACACTGGTTCATTTATGGATTGTTGCAAAACCAGTGGAACAATGTTCAGTGATGATGGTGTGAAAAAAATGTTCCCGCAGAATGAAATTGGTATGAGTAACCCATTCTTCAACCTTGCACCAAAGCAGCTCTGCAGTTGCACTCCCAAATCCCTGGCATTGTTTAAGCTTCAGCTCTATATAAGAAAGCTAATCAAATGGCACTAGGGAAAATTGACTTGGGTTTTCAATCTCCTGCCATATCTTGATTGTACTTATTTCAAATGGCATTTGCTATTCCCTGCATATCCTTAGGAACATGGCCTGTCAAAGCGAAGCCGCACAACTTCAAACTGTGTTTTCCCCCCTTCCTTCCCCACCTCAGCAACTTTTTATATATTCCCTTTTTACATTTTATTATAGCATAACATCTGAAAATGAAATAAAGATTATAGGCAACGCTTCAGGACCTGTGCTTATGTGGTTGGCCCTGAATATCAAATCTTGTTGGTATGAACTTGCTGCCTTACTATTGTAAAAATTGTCAAAACCTCCCCATTGACCATCACTATAGTTATTTCTGCTTGGGAATAAAAAATTTCTCCCTCCTCCTCATCCTTTTCCTTTGATTCAGCTTCTCTCTATCTTATTTTCCCCTTTTTGTTCATCCAAATGTTGCATGTTCTGTTGATAGATGAAACTCTGTGTTTATTTGCTCCAGCTATCTTGAGATATAAAGACAAAACAACAAGTAAAAAAAACAAGTGAGGCAGTGTGATGAGGAAACTGGGCAAGATATTTACATAACATTGTATTGGCTTTTGATTCCACCTCCCCCCCCTCTAAAGATCAGATAGAGAATATATTGAGAGGAGGCTTTTCTCAAAATGACCACCATTCCTTCAAAGTTGCCACACTTTCATTAAAATAAACTGTTTTAATTGGTCTGTTTTTCAGCTCAGTGGTCAAATAATTGGATATGTGGTTTTTGTTTGTTTGTTTGTTTTTTAAAAAAGAACAACAGCAACTTCGCTGCATAAGGCATGGAGCTACCTCTTACCAGAGTTTGCACATATTGTAGGAAGGCATGCTGAAAGGGTAGGGCAAGAGAGCCTGATTCCCTTCCATCTTGGAAAAGTCAAACCTCATCCTAAATTTCCCTCCTTGCTGCTGATGAGGAAACAGTTTCATTGAAGTGTCCAGGAGAGCAATCAGTGCTTAACTGTCCTGTTTACCTCCACTGAATGGAGACCATGTCAGGCTGGTTCAGGCTAGTACGCTGCCCACTGGGAGGGATCCTACAGTTCCCAGAAATATTGGGAAAGTCAATCTGGATTTGAATGAGGGTAAAGGTCTATTGACTTTGTCACTTAATTGGCTTTTTCTCATGTATAAAATCCCATTGTTTTCAACTTCTTAAACCATCTAGAATTCATGATGTGCCAGGAGGTATATTCACAATTTAAAGAAAGTATGTAGAAAGTATGACCCTTGTTTAAATGCAAAAGTAATTGTGTTAAAATGAAAGTTCCACATTTTATCACCACCACAGTGCAAAAATTCAGTGGCAAATGGAGGCAGCAGCAAAATGGGAGGGCAGTTCTCCCAAGATCTACATAAAAATAGAGTGCTGGAACAATTTGTTGTATTAACTATGTAATTATAACTCAGGTTCTATATGTGCAAGTTCATAAAGAGATCAAGTGATTAATGATAAGGAAATAATAGAGGACATCTATGATCCCTCACCTCCTCATTCTGAGAGAGCATCAAAATACTATAATCTAATTTTCATTACTTCTGGATACCTCTATTACAATGGGTGTAATTTAGCCCTTATCCCAATATTTTGGCCAATAGAACATCCCTCCTTTCCTTTATAGAAGAAAACACAAGGAAAAAAAACTAGATTAGAAATCAGAGATCTGTGATGCTTCTGTTTCCATATATTTGAATATGGCTAATCTTATCAAAAATCCTTTCCATACCATCTCTTGAAAATTCTCAGTTTGTGCCAGAGGACCTCCTAAATTCAGTTGGAATTTCAGTTTAGATGACATCTGGTGACAACCTGTGTATGCACAGAGCTCCCTTGATATATTTTGCTAGTCTCTTTGAAGTGTTTTTGGCTTCTTCAAAATTCATGAAAGGTTTCAGCCAAGGAAGAATTTCACAACTACTTTGGATGTTGGTTTGGGGTGAAATTTCAGTGGCAGATCGAAGAATGGTTTCATACTTTATCACCTAGAATAATAATGTGGACTTAGTGAGTGCCAAAATGACAAAAAGAAAGAAAGTGAGAGAGAGAAATGAAGAAAGAAAGAAAGAAAGAAAGAAAGAAAGAAAGAAAGAGGAAGCATTTAACTTGAATGTTCAACAACACCACAGAAGGGTCAGGAAAGGTTTACACATGCATGTTCAGCTCTCATTGGTCAGAATTCTGTTGGTGTTATACAGATGTGCCAGATCCCTTAGACATGTACTTGTATATTTTTGGCCATTAAACATGGTCACATTCAGTTCATTGTTGTATAACTGGAACTCTGCAACAGTAACTACAGCGTGCCACCGCACTCCACAGGCGCTAGCCCCATTACTTCCAATGGGGCTCCAGCAGACACAGAATTCCCCTTACGCAGAGGGATCCGGAACAGATCTCTGTGTAAGGGGAGGGTGCACTGTATTTCACACATAGTGTGAAGTTCAAGGGTTTCACAGCCAGCATCCATAGATTTTTTTTTTGGGGGGGGGGGGTCGGGTTCAAGCTATGAGTCCATGTTCTAGAAGATTTTTTTCCTGACATTTCACCAGCAGCTGTGGCTGGCATCTTCAGAGAATGCTGGCTTGGAAGAGAATGGGGTACATATGCTGTTGGCTAAGAAAAAGTTATTTGCATGTTAATGTGTGTATTGTTCTGTTGTTGAATGGCAAGGTATCAGGGTGTCTAAATAATATATATTCTCTGGCACTGCCCAGAACTCTGAAACTTCATCTAAAAGTTAGTGAAGGGGATGGGACGATGAAAGAAAGGAAAGAGGAAAAGGAGGAGAAATAGAAAAGGACAAAACAACCTTCCATTCTACTTGACTTAATTCCTTCTTAGTTAATTTGTAATTGGAGGTTAGTTTGTGTGTGTGTATGTTTTTAATATGCATATCATTTCTTGTTCAAATTAATTTGCTTAAACATTCATGAAGGGGAAGGATTTTAATAGCAATGTGCCACATGCTTTTCAATTACTGGCAAAGTGGGGTAGCCAGTGATCCATAAACAATCAGAGTTTTCCTGTGCATGAACGCATGTGTGTGTATGCATGCCCACACACATACACATGCACTCAAAATTGCTGAAAGAAAATAACATGGCATTGTTGGTGGCACTTGCTGAAGAATCTTTTTCCTCTCCAGACATGTTGATCATTTAAAAACTAAAAGAGAATAAAAAGAATTATTTTGGTCATTACTGTCCATTTTTCTTATTCTGTTAAACAAGGTGACAGTCTTTGATGTGTCAAGTCTCCTCTATGTGTGTATGTCTGTGTAGGGAACTCTTCCCCACTGTGTTTTAGGCAACATTGATGATTCACCAGGAATCCCTCTGGGCTCTATGAGATAGAAAAATGTAACCATGAGATACATAAATGTAACTGTGATGAATGTAATGAAATGAATAAATTTAAAAAACCAGATACTTTTGTTTCTTTATTTTCTCTTTGTCTTGCAATTAAACTTTGTCTATGTTGAAGGGTAGTCCTTTCAGCTTTATGGAGAATCTCTGCCCATGCACTGGAACCAGAAATGAAAATCTTGCCCCTGTGCTGAACTATTGGCACTGTTAAGACTGCTGAAAAGGTCCAAGATTCATTGCTAGCTATGAGCTCTGGGCCACTAACTCTGAGTTGTACTCAGAATAGAACTGATTAGGAACATTAAGCAGTTCCATTTTAGAATGCTCTATCAAGACAGTTCCATTACTAGCAACAAGTACTATGAACCTGCTTGGTATGATTAACTATGTATGAGGTTTCCAGGTCCATACTTTTCCATGGATATGCTCCAAAACAATCATGCTTGTCCTGTTTGCTCCCTTCTTTTTCAGGCCTTCTTTTTTTTAGCTTTAGTTGCTAAAGCTAAATGGGACTTGCTGAAGGGGAAGACATCTGGGAATCATGTATTAAATCCCTTTGGTATATTTTTATTGTTGTTGTTGCTGCTGTTGTTGTTACAGTATTTTTTAACCCATGCTGGATCTTAGGGCAGTGTATAGAGATGGCTGGGCATTCTTGTCTAATGCAAAATGTCTGCATTCTGCTGAATGTTGTGGAAGCAGAGTTGTGCATTGGTGATACTGTACATGAAGCCACACTTGGAAATGTGTATAAACCTCTGGTTGCACATTCAGTTGTGCAGTGGCATTCAAGATCTCTGTCCCCTCCATTGAGCTCCATCTGTTTGAAAGGGTGTGTGACAAACCTCTCCTTCACCAAACCTTTTTTTTAACTCAGTGGGCAGCCCTAGAGGGTATTATACACCCACAGCTGTCCCAATATGTAAAGTTTCAAACCACTTTTATTTATAACCTATGGGTTTACTTTATTTGTTAGTAGCATGGAAAATAATTCCAGGTTCACACAAGCTTGAATGATAGCATAATGAAATTTTATTTAAATATTGGTTATCAGTGTTTCATTTCTGAAGTCGAAGGCTTTCATGGCCAGCATCCATAGTTTTTTGTGGGTTTTTCAGGCTATGTGGCCATGTTGTAGAAGAGTTTATTCCTGATGTTTCACCTGTATCTGTGGCTGGCATCTTCAGAGAAGATGTCCATACAAATTTCATTTGTTATAAGATTCCCTGAATAATCCACCTGGTCTACCATGGAAACAGACTAACAGACTATTATAGGAGTTTTTCAAATGGGAGGAATTTCTCTTAAGTTCGAATGAAAAGAAAGTGGGGCCAGAATGCATTCACTTAAAGTCGCTATTTAGCACAATTATGTGAATGTGCATTGCATTCGAACTGTCCTCCCATTGCCTGAAAATAGCATGCCATTGCCCGAATTTGCATGTGGCAGTCTATCATGCAATAACGTGAAACCCCATGATTGCATTCGGACTGACTTCCCATTGTCCGAATTTGCGTGTAGTGGGTTATCACGCAATAACATTAAACCCCATGATTGCGTTCAGATTGCCATTGGATTATACTTGCAATTTCCCTTGTCTGATAAACTCAATAGAGAACACCCAAATTGCCCATCCCCATGCCTCTGACTGGCTTGATGTTTGCTTAAATTATTTTAATTGCTCATGTTATTTTATTAGTGTAATTGGGGGGGGGGGGGGATTTGATTTGTTTTTTGTTTTTTTATTTTTTTTTTTTTTTTTTTTTTTTTTTTTTTGGGTAGGGGGGGGGGGGGAGGGAATTGATGGAATGTATGTTAATATATGTTGTATTTATATTGTATTTCATCTGTTATTGCAAACTGCCTCGATCCTGCAGGAGAGGCAGCATATAAATATATTATTATTATTATTATTATTATTATTATTATTATTATTATTATTATTTTCAC
>NC_056523.1:326437497-326453752 GCF_019175285.1 Sceloporus undulatus
TAGTGGGTTATCACGCAATAACATTAAACCCCATGATTGCGTTCAGATTGCCATTGGATTATACTTGCAATTTCCCTTGTCTGATAAACTCAATAGAGAACACCCAAATTGCCCATCCCCATGCCTCTGACTGGCTTGATGTTTGCTTAAATTATTTTAATTGCTCATGTTATTTTATTAGTGTAATGGGGGGGGGGAGGGAATTGATGGAATGTATGTTAATATATGTTGTATTTATATTGTATTTCATCTGTTATTGCAAACTGCCTCGATCCTGCAGGAGAGGCAGCATATAAATATATTATTATTATTATTATTATTATTATTATTATTATTATTATTATTATTTTCACTTGTTCTTGTTACACATTGTTTCAACTGTATAAATTCTTTAATGTGCATTGGACATTTTTTAAAAAATGAAGAGGTTGACCATTTCTGCAATAGAGAGTCATGATGTGTTAAGATAGTTTTCCTGTTGATGTGTGTGTGTATGTGTATGTGTGTGTGTAAGACATAGTTATCACTTGGGGGTATGCCTGGAAAGAGACCATTAGCTATGTTGGTTGCCGTTATTGTTCTTTAAAAATCAATGAAAATGGAGCACCTTTACATTACAAATATACATTGTATTCATATCAGTTCATCCATCACTGTTTCCCTTAACTGTCAAGGGATTTTGGAAACTGTACCCTTGTGAGGGTGCTGGGAATTTGAAATATGCAGCATTAAACCTTCTTTCAAAAAATTTGCTCTTAGGCCTGGTAGCACTGATACTGGCATTAACTGGGCCTTCTCTCACCCCTAAAAAGAGGGTTTGTCTGGCATGCATTCAAGGCAGTACCACCTCCTCTGCCTTCTCCTCCTCCTCCTTCTCCTCCTTGTTTTCTTTATTTCTATCCAGTGTTGCCAATTTCCAGGGAATTCCCTGGAATTTGGGGGATTTAATTAATTTCTTTCTAGGGATTTTGACTGTATATTCTGGTAAATATTGGGGAATTCTGGGGATTTTGGATTTTGGTAAAACATTACAGGGAATATCTTTGAGGTATGTTGGCAACACTGTTTCTATCCCACCTTTCCCCCAGATTGGGACTCAAAGCGGTTTACAATGATTAAAAAGAAGCTTTGTTAAAAATCCACAAGATAAAAAAAATGTAAAACACAATTTAACAAGAAGACAAAATTAAAACCAGTTTAAAACATATATCATTAAAACACACATACACACCAGCAGAACAATTGGCAATATTCAGTGCATTGTGTAAGATGGGCATTATATCATCGCTCCTCCAATGCCTTCTAAAATAGAAAAAGTCTTTGCTGGTCTGCAAAAAGTGACTAGGGAGGGTGCCAATCTAAAATCTCTGGGAAGGGAGTTCCACCATCTGCGCACAGCCACTGAGAAGGTCCTCTTCCTTGTTCCCACCAGATCTGAAGGCAGTGGGACAGAGAGAAGGGCTTCCCTATTGCCCACATGCTGGCCACTTTCTCCTTTCACTGGCCTACCTGCCTGCCCCAGGTTATTAGAATAAGTGATTTACAATGTGTTAGATAATTGCCCCCAACAAGCTGGGTACTCATTTTACTGACCTACGAAAAGATGGAAGGCTGAGTCAACCTGGAACCCTCCAGGCATCAAACTCTCAACATGATGGCTGCAGTACTGGCATTTAACCACTGAGCCACCAGAACTCCCTGTAAGGCCTCCCTTAAAAATGCTTGCCATTCTCTGCTGTAGGGATACAGACATTGTTGTGGATTGTTTTACCCAATGATAGGCAGAGCTAACTGTCTAGGAATGATCCTGGCCTCTGTCTCGTATTCCAGACTAGGCAGAGATCCCTTTTGCATTGGTTTATTAATAAAGTTGTAACCCTAGTAAAACTCATGACTGGTTTTCTGTCTTTATTTTTTAGGCTTCTAATGCACCATTTTAACTATAATCGTTCCATCCTATGGAATACTGGGACTTGTAGCTTGTTGTGGCACCTCACAAAACTACAAATCCCAAAATGCCATAGCATTGGTCCATGGCAGCTAAAATAGTGTCAAGCTGTATTAATACTGCAGTATATATGCAGCATTTGTCTGGGAAAAGAAACAACTGCAATTCCTTGGGTTTCTAGCTTCCTAGATTGTGTGTGTGTGTGGGGGGGGGGGGAGCTACTCTGAGCACCAGTAGATATCTGTGGTGGGAATATGTAAATAAACACATCACTCTTTGTAGCTGGTGTTTGAAGAAAGATCCCAAGTAATGAGAGCACCAATCTCCTTCTTATGTGTTTGTCTTTTCCACAAAATGGCAACTAATCTTTAATTTGTCTCCTTTCCCAATTTCTCAACAAAGTTGTGCCCATTTATTAGAACACATACCTTACTTTGTCTTGTATCATTATTCTCTTTTTACTGGGAGTACCCAGTATTCAAAATGACACTCATTTTGTATTCAAGGCGGCTGTGAGAGTCATAATTATGAGATCCTCAACGGGAGGATATGCTGTCTCAATGTTTTCCATTACATAGGTTTTCATCAGCAATAGAATACTATTTGATTTGTTATTAAGAGTTAAGCCTATTAAATAGAATGATTCATTGTTTCTCCACCCCATAATGCAGTGTTTTCCTTTGTCCCCACATGCAAACATATATCCCTTCTTTGTCTGTCACACACATTATCCCTATAACCAGAGACAGATACACACAAAGAAACAAGCCTGACTCCTGTTGCTACTCCTCATGAGAACAGACTGACTGAATGCATGAAATATCTATGGATTGACTCACCATTCATCAATCGATACCAAAGGTCTACTCTACTTGGGACTATCAAATAGAATTTTAACCATACACCCCCCCCCCCCAAATGCACACACCCTCCATCCTAGTTCAATTTCAGATGAGGCTATACATGAAGCCTTGGATATTCTAAACTGAGGACCCACTTTGGACCAAATACAAGGGCGGTCGTGTCCAAGGCAGTTCATGTCAAATTCATTCACATCCCAAGGTACAGTCACAGAATCATAGAGTTGGAAGAGACCACAAAGGCCATCCAGTCCAACCCCATCCTGCCATACAGGAACTCTCAATCAAAGCATCCCCGACAGATGGCCATCCAGCCTCTGCTTAAAGACTCCACTACACTCTGAGGGAGTGTGTTCCACTGTCGAACAGCCCTTACTGTCAGGAAGTTCCTCCTAATGTTGAGGTGGAATTTCCTTTCCTGTAGTTTGAATCCATTGTTCTATGTCCTATGTCTCAAGAGCAGCAGAAAACAATTGCTCTTCCTTCAATGTTTCAAATATTTAAACACGGCTATCAAATCATCCCTTAACCTTGTTTTTTTCTTGGCTAAACGTACCCACACCCCTAAACTGCTCCTCATAGGGCATGGTTTCCAGACCCTTCACCATTTTGGTTGCTCTCCTCTGGACATGCTTCTCAACATCCTTTTTGAATTGTGATGCCCAGAACTGGACACAGCATTTCAGGAAAGGTATGATTAAAGCAGGCTAGAGTAGCACTATTACTTTCCTTGATCTAAACACTATCCTCCTTTTGTTCCAAACCTCATCTCTTGTTTGCTACATATCCAATGTCTCCTTGTGGCCTATCAAGTGTTATTCAGTCCCATCTCCCTCCCCATCCCCCCTGCCACTCTTTGTTCAATGAAGTATGTAGAGATCTACTATCCCTGGTGAACGTTGGCGGGTTACATACCGCCATTTAGTACGTAATGAATACGTACTAGGGTTAGGAAGGGGCGGTGCTTCCGCACCCCCCTAACCCTAGTACGTATTCTGTACGTACAATATGGCGGCGGCCGTTCCACACGGCGGCCGCCATATTTACATATCGGACGCTGTGCGTCCGCACGTGTCGTGGCGTCTATGACGTCGCGAGTCCGCCCCTGGCGCCTCGCGACGTCATAGAGGCGTCGCTTAAAGAAGCTCCATTTTGGAGCTTCTTTTTCGGTCCGTGTGGGAGCCGCGCGGTGTGGCTGCTGCGGCTCCCGCACGGAGCAAGCGGCGGCGGCGGCAGACTGCCGCAAAGCGGCGGTCTGTAACCCGCCTATGTTTAGCTTTGGTGGTCACAGCTTCTACAAGCCTGGTTTAACATGTAAGCAATTGTCATGTGACACAAAGAAAAACCAGACATTGTCTTCTATGATGCCAAGCTATTTGCCCATGTAGTCTAGTACTGTGTATTCCAAGTAACTGTACCTCTGTGGGAGTACAGACAGAAATCTTTCTATTGTCTACCATCTGCTCCTGTTAACTGGAAATGCCAGACCTTCCACATGCAAACCCTAACTCTGCCAGGTAGTGCTATTTATGTATGCAAGCAGCAGCAGTGATACCACAAATACAATACTTTCCTATGTATTTTACATGCTTGCATACTGCCTATGCAATGCAATCAATTAATTGTTTTTACAGTTATTTGAGAACCTTGGAAAAAGAAGAAAAGTTCTCCTAGAAGCTCAGAGTATTATTCCCTTTCAGGAAGCCTGATGCATTTTCATCAGTAAAAAAATGTGACTTTATGCAGACTTAATTGGGTTTTTTAAATTTATAAAGAGGATTAAGAAAACTGAGCCTATCTGAGTCTCCCTAACGGCAAATAAAAAGGGTGAGAAAAAGAAAGAAAGAAAAAAAGAAATAAAGACTTGAGGCAGAGAGAGGATTTATATTTTTAAAAAATGTGTGTGGGGATAATATACAAGTTACCATGAAAGTAAGAAGAAAGAAGCTACTAAGGTTTTTAAACAGGAAAAATTAAAACCGGCCCAGGCTCCCGGGTTCCCCGATTTCCCTTATTCCTCTCGTGGCCCCATCCCCTGATGGTGAGGATTGCTGGGGGTTTTGGGGTTTAGTTTAGGATAGTATAATTATATATTGTTATAGTCCCATTTTAATACATTTAAGTGTTAAATAATTTTTTAAGGGGGGAAGGGAGTATAAATATTATGTATATTTTATTCTGTAAATTTTTATTTTGTTCACCGCCCAGATTGGCTTTGCCACAGGGCGGTATAGAAATAAATATTATTATTATATTATTATTATTATAAATGTGGCCAAACCAATGACTAAGAAAGCAGATTGCATTGAATGCTTGCTCATTTTGATTTCCAGAAAATATAGCTTTTGGGATGAGACACTGTGTTATTTCTGGACAGGGGTCTTTTTACTAGTCTATATTTTCCCTTTTCCTCCTTGCAATAAGTCCACATTTTCTTGAAGAAGCTTCTTTCTCCTTCTTAGAGTGATTCAAGTCAGTCAGGGAACCATTGATGAATATTATGACATCACAACATTACATAACTTATCAGATTCGATTTCATAGCAAAGCCACTGAAGGAAGATGAGTTGAGAATGCAGGAGATTCTCTATGGAATATTTGTATGAGTGATCAGAGCCAATGAGAAAATGTATTACTGTCACAGTGTGTGGGTAAATAGCACTCTTTCAAAAATTATCAAAAGGCGGGATGACTTTCACAACTGTTAAAAATGTCCACAAATAACCAAGCCTTAGACCTTGAAGAAGAATATGTGCATTATAGCTGCTAGAAAAGACCATAGGTGCACCCTAAAGATGTGCAAAAGCTTGAGAAATAAGAAGAATCCCCCAGATGTTTCTCTTGAATAAACACTTCCAAATTCATCCCAGAATATCACCAGAGGCACAATTTGATGTGAGGGAGAGGAAGTGGGCTTGGGATCTGTAGTTTTGTGAGGAACCAGAATCTTGTAGCAAAGAATGTTAAAGACCTTGTAAAACTGCAAGTCTTAGGTTTTCATAGGCCAGAGCTACAGTACTGAAAGAGATGCCAAACTGCAGTACTTCTACTGTGTAGATTCACGCTGCATCAAAATACTAATCCTACTGCTAACCCTCAGTATTTTGCAATTCCAATGTCTCCCAAACTCAGCCAATAACTGACATATTATATATACACATATAAATTGCAGTGGTGTGCTAACTAGTTTCACTAATATCTTCAGGGCCTTTCGGTTGAAATAACTTTTTAGGTAAGAAGCAATAGCTCAAAGTGGGAGAGTGCACCACAGGAAACTTTGGAGAGATGCTGACAGTCTGAGTATACAGCAGAGGGCTTGGATGGAACAATTCTCCAAAAGACCACTTTGTATGATAATACCAATGATGATTTTTGTTGTATTTCCAGATTAAAACTGTAGGAGCCTAATCGCCAAAAGAAAAGCAAGCCATGACAGAAAGTTGTCGTTGCCTCTCCTCTGGTGTTGGTATGTAATAAATCAGTCCCAGACAAGCTGCTGCTGCCCTCTGATTATATTCTGTAACAATATCGGGAGAGTTAGGAAACATCCTAATGCCAATTACCAATCTGCAAAAGCAATTTGCTTTGATGGCAAGCCTGAGTTTTCTGAGTCCATTCTGAGGCCGAACATGAGCAGGAGGGCAAATTTAATAACATTTCCAGTGCAATTTCTGACACAACATGCCACGTTCCCGAGACCGGCAGGTGCAACCAAGTCAAGCGGCGAAGGTGACAGAGCCAAATGGTCAAAGGGATGAAAGCGTTGATTGCTCTTCTATGGATTTGACATTTGAGTGCCAGGTTCAATGGGCTTGTTCTCCATGGGTTTGGAGACTTTGATTTTCTCTCTCTCTCTCTCTCTCTCTCTCTCCCCCACACCCCTTCGACAGAAGGACTTATGGTGATTGCAAATCCTAAAGCACTAATGTTATTTAGAATGGAAGCTGTAAATATATACAGTAGGAAGGGGGAAAACAGAGGCATTTTACTAGCTTTATAGCTCAAAAGGATTAGAGTGGGATTAAACCGAGAGGAAAATAGATTTCTAAGCTGTTGTGCCTCCTAATGGGTACAAGAAACATGCCTCCAAAGGGAGGAATGAAAAAAGAAAGACAATAGATCGTGGAATAAAGCAAACAAAATAATTAAAATAATACATAATGTTAATCAAATAAATACATAAATATCACCTTCTGTTTTTGCTGGAGTGCTCCCCAGATGCTGTGTTATAAACTTCTGGAGTGATTTTAGCACCTACCCTATGAAAGAGCTCGGAGGCTATTCCTAAGTGCAGTTCCCTGTTTCTAAGCACAGTTCTTCCATGTGTCAGGGAAGAATAACAGAATCTTAAAGGGGAAAGCAAGGTCTTGTGGAATATCACACCATCTCTAATACAGTTTGTAGACCATATGAAGGAATGTAGGCTTGTATGTCTCAAGGAAATCCATTGTCTCTGGATGAATCCCATGGGGCTTACGCACCTGGATGGTGTCCAACACCTCATGCCACCGAGCAACTGACTAGCCATGAAAACAATCCCAAGCATTTCAAGTTGAGGTGTCATGTGAAAAGGGAACATTGCACAAGAAGGTTCTGGATACCTCCTTCTCCAGTGACTGAAAAGTATGTATACTAACATAACAGGACACATGTTATAAATAAAATACCAGCCATGGTGAAAAAATTGTTCCTACAAAACTGAAGATAAATACTTGAAAAAAAATATTGTTGAACACATCTTTAAATTTTGAATTGAAATGAAGCTGACAATAATTTTTTTAAAAAAAATCTTAAGAAAACTGGAAGACATTCACAGACCCTGTTGCCTTTTCTGGAAGAGTCAAAGTTGCCGGGATTTTTGTACAAAGAAAAAAAGGCAGTTTTTCCATCAGAAGTGTAACCCAAATGGATGTGATCCTAGGTTACTTGTGGAAATTTTCAAAATTTCCAAATGCTATGTGCAGCAATTTGTGTAGAACAGGAGTCCTAAAATGGAAGCCCCCCCCCCCCCCGCTAAAAACCTTACAAATAATAATCATGATAAAAGACTGAAATTCTGTCATCCTAATTGCTGTTGAGTGCCTTCAAGCCATTTCTGACTTATGGTGACCCTAAGGTGAACCACTCAAGGGGTTTCCTTGGCAAAATTTGTTCAGAGGGAGTTTGCCTTTGCCATCCTTGGAGGCTGAGAGAATGTGACTTGCCCAAGGTCACCCAGTGGGTATACACAGTTGAGCTGGGGTTCAAAACTTCAGAGTCATAGGCCAATGTTCAAATCACTGCATCCCAATTTGTGTAAACCAAATGAACCAATCGGATTTATATAAATGTTGACCCATCACACAAAAATCAATTCAGTGGTTGAACTCTAAGAGGAAATAACTCATAGGATACATCCAAATGCCTATAAAACAATAACATCAACCCTTTCCAGTGAAAAATTAGTCCATTCCAAAACTGTCTTGTGTAATTGAGTCCAAAAACCTTTTATTTCCATCATATCCACCTTTTACTTTGGCCAGAAGTATAAAGAATAGTTCTCTGAAGATGCCAGCCACAGATGCTGGCGAAATGTCAGGAATAAACTCTTCTAGAACATGGCCATATAGCCCGAAAAACACACAAAAAACTATGGATGCCGGCTATGAAAGCCTTTGACTTCACAGTAAAAGGAATGGGCCGCAAGCCCTGTTTGCAGTTTTCTAATAGGGGTTCAGCTTGTTGTGATTTCGAGTTTATTGTCGCTTTTCTTGTTTTCTTTTCTGAGAGAATAAATTACATGCCCATCTCCTGTCAGGAGGCAATCGGGTGTGACGGGAGTTGATCACTCGTTATTGTGCTTTATGTGTCTGCGAACACTTACATTAGGCTGGTTTAGCATGCTGTAAAGGAGGGGCCAACGGAAGAGTTTCTTCAATAATGTGCCACAGCCCTGAGATAGACACAGTTCCATCATGCCTTGGCCCCAACAGCTGATGCTAGACCCTCCTTCCATATGCCAACTGGTTTTGCTTGGCCTCTGAGGAAGAAGAAGAGCAGCCTGGATCAGCTGGACTGAATAGCTTCCCTCCATTACAATCCCCTTTTCCTTGTGACTCATGTCTTACTTAGGCCTGTTACAGACTGCCAAAATAAAGCTGCTTTGGGTCTCTTTAGTGGTATGCTATTTAAATGATGCATGGGTTCTAAGAGTCTGGAGGTCGTACCAAAGCCACACTCCATTCCTAAGCACCAGAGTGCAGCTTTTGGTGCAGCTTTCGGATTCTTAGGATGCATGCATCATTTAAAAAGCATACCTCCAAAGAGACCCGAAGCAGCTTTATTTTGGCAGTCTGTAACAGGCCTATGATTATAAACCAGAGGGCAGGGAGTTGTCAAATTAGCAATGTGTAAGCTGCTCCGGGAAACTCTTTGACTGAAGGACTCTAAACAAATGAACAAAGCCCCTAAACCAGAAGATTAACAAGGTGAGGGGAGAATAGGCCTTGTCCATTTTGTGTGGTAGCAGGGGCCATTGTCAAACCCTATTTGTTTTAGATAGATGGGACATCTAGATGTAAAATGAAAGATTAAAAGAACATCAGTACCTGCCAACTAATGTTGTTAACAAGGAGACAGCAGAATATACCTCTAGGAATACATGGCAAAATAGGAATGAGCTGATACTGTTCAAGGCAATATGCAACTGGGATAAGGTGGGGCATGACTACTGATCCCAAGCACTCCATTTTCTTTATCTGGATTTCATACTTTGATTATACCATGTCTGGTCATGCATCAGGCCTAGCTTCCAATTCTCTAGTTTGCGGAGCCTGGATGTACATGGTATCATTTAAACTCAGGTTTCAAACCAGAAGATAAGTAGATGTGTGTGTGTGATGAAATTGAATGATGGCTGGATGGTCTACAGGTGGGGCTGGGAATTGTGGTAGTCCAAATAAGGAACTCCCAAGCTCTGCTTAATATACTTTGAGGATTATATTCAAGACCTCTGTGTGCCCCCAGCTCAGAACCAGGTTTGGTGATTTGGATTCAAACTTCATTTGGTCTAGATAGATCTGCATCTATTCAATTCTATTTTGAACCCACAATTCAAATAAACACATATGTCAAGTCTTCCCACTTTGACTTGCCTTGGGAAACCAAAACTGGGGGTCATATTATTTTTCTCTTTTCACACACCCTTCAGAATTTGGCGTATTCTGCCATAAGATGGGTGTTGTTGTCATGTAAAAGTGTATTAAATTGGTTATTATAGTATTATAATTGTATTTTAGAATTTTAGGAGCATTAGAGTTGTATAACATGTTTTATTCAGGTTCAGTTGGAATGATGGGAGGTATGGTGTTAGTGTAAACAATTAGTGGTGGTTCAAAAGGCAGACCTTTGCCTGACACATGAACATGCAAATTTCTGGGAGAGGTTTTTTCTCAGGGCTTTCTCATGAGAAATGGAAAGTAAAGACAAGATTCTGTAAGTAAAGAGATCTTGTAGCACTTTTGAGACAAATTGATTCATATAGTGGAGTGGAAACCAGGGACAGACATATACGTGTACGTCATCGATATGTGAGACTGTCAATACAAATTCAAAATCCTTTGTGGTATGGAAATGAAATAGTCAACTAAATCCTTTAAAATTTATTTCATATACTGTATATGCTGATGATTATTGCTAGTGAAATGGCAGCTTATTTGACAATATGTGCCCCCTTTTTATTTAACTGCAATCCAATTTATGAGATTTTCTGGTTCAAAATGAGAGAGTAGGGATATGATGATGGGATGTGGTTGCTTAGTGCTTAAAACATCAGTTCTGACAATCATAAGGTCTGAGAGTTGGCAATTTGAGGCCCAAGCACCACTTGATGGGGGGAGCTCCCGTAGGGTTGCCATAATTGTCCACTTTTACCAGGGACAAAATGTGGAACAAATTCAAGACCAAACTGTAGGACAACTGCAGGACAAAACTCAGCCCAAAATGTAGGACATTGAAGAAAAATAGTCTCCCGTCACTAGTCCCAGCTTCTTCCAACCTAACAGTTCAAAGCATGCAAATGCAAGTAAATAAAAAAGTACCACTTTGATGGGAAAGTAACAGTGTTCTGTGCAATTATGCTGGCCACATGACCACTGGAGTCATCTTTGGACAATGCTGTCTCTTGGTTTAGTAATGGAGATGAACACCACTCCCAACAGTTGGTTGTGACTAAACATTCATATCAAGGGGAAATCTTTACCTTTATCTTAACCTTTACCTTTACCTTTAGGGATATGATGAGAGAATGCATTTCTAGCATTCTCACCAATAACATCCCCCAGTGAATCCTCATGTTCTCCATTAAAGTATTTGGGCTGAAACTGGAAACTTTCCTCTTAATGGCCCATAATTAATCCATGTGAACTTTTCTAAGATTGCCAGCTTAAGTCTTTTGGGAGTGGGGAGAGTTTGAAAATAGCTCTTGCTAGGAGATTTTTTTGTTCCAACACTATCTATCTTGTTCTGCTGTTTGGCTGCTAGGACTTTGATTCCTCTGTCCTGAGCTAGACTTCTAGGTGCTGCTTCTTTAAGGTGTCTGTAAAGTAGCTAGTTCTGTAGCACCCAGGTAATTTAGTGCTGCTAATTTGTTCCCTATAGAGAAGGCAGATAGCTATCCTAAATCATTTCCCATTCAAAATTACCTTTCTTGTGGTGGTTCAGATGGACTGCCTTCCATCCGCCTCTTAAATAACAAGAGAAACGGCAGCAGCAGCAGAAGCAGGGTGCACTAGCAGTCTAGGAGAGTAAGTTTCACTAGTCTAAGCGCAGTGAGACATTGAACAGACAAATTAACAAATTAAAAGGAAAAGCAAACAGAAAATTAAGCTAGACTACTCAGCGTGAACAGGGAAATTGAAAAGAGGGAGACTCAGATGACAATCAGCATATGCCTATCCCTCACAGCAGCAGAAAATCTACAAGAAACACAACTAAATGGAGATTATCGACTATATAACTTCAATGGCCTTACAAAATTCCTCTCTTTAAACGCAGTGTTTTGAAAGTGCTAGTGAAATTCTTGTCCCAGATTACATGAGAGAGATCTCAATCAACAACAACAACAAAAACAAAGCTTCACCTACCTCCTCTACATCACATCATTTTTCATAGAGTTTTCCTTATTTTGTCATGATGGAGACACACAGACGATATTGTACCTTACACCTGTGCCATGCAAACTTTCACTTGCTTGATTAAGTGGTGATTGTATAGCACCACCAGTCAAGTTCAGCAGGATGCCAAAGTTTGGAAACTCAAGCTCAGTAGTAAAACCTAAGAAACCTTTATTAAGAAAACTATAGATCCAGTCTGATGACTTTCATTGTCAGAACTAAGCATCAAGTGTTGTTGTTGGGTGCCTTCAAGTCATTTCCGACTTACAGCAGCCCTAAAGTGAAACTGTTATGGGGTTTTCCTAGCAAGTTTCTTTGGAAAGAGGTTGCCATTGCCATCCTCTGAGGCTGAGAAAGTGTGACTTGCTCAAGGTCACCCAATGCGTTTACATGACTGAGCAAGCACTCTGAACTGTGGTCCCCAGAGTCATAGTCCAGCACTCAAACCACTATACCATATTGGCTCCCTACATAATTAAACTGCACATAATACATAATACGGGCCCGTTCTACACAGGCCTTTGCCACGCCCCCAGTACATCCTAGGGGTTGGCCGAGGATGCAGCATCCAATCAGACCTCACCCCTAGGATGTACTGGGTACGTAAAAATGGCGGCACCCTATACAGATGGGCACTGCCATTTTGATGTCACGGACGCTTAGCGTCCGCATGTTGCAGCACGGTTATGACACCGCAAGCACGCCATTGACGCCTTGCAGCATCATAACCACGCCGCAAAAAGAACCTGCATTTTGCACGTTCTTTTTGCTGCACCAGGGAATTGCGCGGTTTGTCCGCTGTGGTTCCCTGGCACAGTAAACATGGGCGCCGGCAGAGTGCCCTTTTTGTGTGCTCTGTAAAGTGCCATAATATAATATAATAATAATATGACATAAAGAATTTCCTTCTTTGGAGATTTTTAAACAGAGGTTGGATGGCCATCTGTCAGGGATGATTTGATTGTGTATTCCTGCATGGCATGGGATTAGACATGACGGCTCTTGTGGTTTCTGCCAGCTCTATGATTCTATGATTCTATAATTCAGACTTCTGGTGGGCTTAATTCTTGTTCATTAAATTTAACAAACACATTTATCCTGCTTTCATCACACCACCCCTTTTGTTTCCAGACACACACACTCAAATTACTTTGAACATGCTCACCTTGTTTTCTGGCTTAGCTCAACACCTGGACTGAGCTCACAGTTCTAAAGCACAATTCTACAACATTCCAAAAACATACTATTGCTACTACAGGCCTGCCTGGAAGAAGACAAGCCCTCCCTTCATCCTCCATCTTGAGGGACAGAGAGGCAGGCTAGCTCCACCAGGGCTAGCCTGAAGAAGAAGAGCCCTCCCTCCGGTCCATCTGCCTTGGTCCAGGCATCAGAGGGAGAGAAGAATGCTGGACCTGACCCCCTCCCCTCCTCACCATTCCCTTCTTCTTTTGTGTCGTGTCTTTTAGATTATAAGCCTGAGGGCAGGGAACCATCTATTATCCACTCTTTTGTAAACCGCTCGGATTCATAGTGATTGGGTGGTATATAAATAAATCCTATTATTATTATTATTATTATTATTATTATTATTATTATTATTACATATCCCATTACTACATTATGTCAGAAGAAAAACATATGCAACTGAATATCAATACTGTGCAACCTACTGAGTATCTGAAAGTACTTTTTTTCCTGCAATCCCAGTAATTCAGCTGGTACAATGAAGATACTAATTATACCATCCAAGAATGGAAAATCACATCCCATGCTAGCAGAACTCTGCTTATGCAACTGTGAAATAACTACAAATGTCACACCACACCCAAAATAGTACAAAAATGTGAATGGAAACTTACATACATTTAAAAAAATGAAAAATCGTCTGGCTACCCCCTGATTATTTTAAATGTATATTAGGGATGGAAAGAATTTTTGTTTGTTGTTAACTGCTCTCAAGTCAATCTCAACCCATGGTGACCCTGTTGATGAGATATCTCTAAGATTCCCTGTCCTCCACTGCTCTGCTTAGGTCCTACAGACTCACACTCATGGTCTCCTTAATAGAGTCCATATGCAGACCATATTATAAGAAAAGCAGGCTTGGGCAAAGAAGGAGGATGAGTGAAAATAGCAGGAAGGAATATCAGCAATCTAAGATATGCTGACGACACCATAGTACTAGCAGAAAACATCACAAACCTGGATCAACTACTAAGGAAGGTCAAGGAAGAAAGTGCAAAGGCAGGCCTACTGTTGAACATAAGGAAAAGAAAAATAATGACAACAGAGCATCTTGACAAATTCTACCTAGACAATGAAGAAATACGAGTAGTAAAAGAGTTCTCATACCTGGGATCAGACATTGATATATTCAGCAATATTTAAAACACTGTTGAACAACATATTTTCATTTAGCAAGAAACCCTAATGAGAATAATTCCAGACTGAAGAATTTTTTCACACTGCAATACATATTGTGCACAAAATTCACATGTGGTTGGTTTAAACATTAAGCAGAATCTTCTGTATAAGAAACAGCCATTTCTGATCAGAAATATAATATTTCAACAGGAAAAAGTATTTCTTGTACAGAAAGTGCTGTAATTTTGCACAAAATTTGCACATGGTTCATTTGCATAGAAAGCAGCTGTTCGGGAAACAGTTATTCTCTGTGCATAAACTAATGTTTATTCTACTTCTACATCAAAATATCATTTTTGTGCAGAAAATTGTGTTTTCTGTGCAAAGCAATGGCATGTAATTTTGTGAAGAATAAGTCCTGAAAGCTTCAAAAATGGTCTCACTTTCAAAGACCTTTTATTTTTTCTTTTATTCATTCATTTATTTATTTTTGCTATTTGTAATAATTTGAAGTTTTCATATTCCTCTGTTTTGTAGATGTTCCAATGCCACTGTGATTTGGCCAAGGTTTATTATTATTTCCTCCTCCTCCCACCTTCCAAGTGATCCAAGCCAAATAGTGATCACATAATGAGTGCAAAATGATCATGGCTTTGCATAACCAGTCATATTTAGCTACATGAGGACACTTGCAAGGGCAAGCAAAACCAAGTTCTTTGACCTCAGTTTGAGAAGAGAATATGACTGTGCATTGGCCTACGTTTGTGGGCATGTATTTTGTTTGTTAGTTTCTTTTAGAATTCCCAACTCAGAAAAATAAAGCCCGAAATGGAAAACCCCTTGTTCGTAAGGCGGGGAGTGCAATTTGTTGATCCACATTGCACCCAGGGAAGGTGGCTCTGTTACAAAATCCTAAGTACTCTAATGGACACAAAAGATCTCATCATTCCACTCTAATCAGTGTATTCAATAAGACTTTTAGCATCCAGAAGCTTTTTTCTGGCTGTTGAACAAAGTGAAGACAATATAGATGCAGATTTATAGGAATCAAATGCAAGTGTGTGTATCTTTATTGCAATCAAGCTCGAGCTGTGGGATAGAGTCATTATGCCCAGAAAGGTGCCATTGTCAAATCCGTATTCTAGCGATATGCCTCCGATTGAACAGACGGATAACTACATCCTGCTGCTACAGCCTCCCAAATCCAGCATGTTTGGCATTTGAAAGGAGGGGAGGTATCTATTCAAAGAAGCATGTATGTTTGTTCATTGTACAGCTGCCCTTTCAACATCAATGAATATTTGGTCGATCAAATTTCCCACATACGCATGCTTTTAAAAATATACCCTTAAGCACCTTTTTTTTTTCTGCTGTGACTTTTGATGGGGCCTTTGCTCTGTTCATTCAGAGTGTTGCTGGAATGCTGTAGTCTATGTTCAGAAGAGAAAAAGCAGTCAGAAATCAGCATATTTTTTAAGAAATGTTCTCCCTCCCTCTTTCCTCTTCTGTCTAATCCCCTGAATTTCCTGCTCTGGTGCTGTGAGTGGCTTCCAAGACTCACTCAATCCACCAGGGATGGTACAGATGGACGTCTCGCCTGCCCAGGCTGACTGAAGTACTTGAAGATTCATCAGAGAAAAATCTGTTGGCAACAATTAATGGAGCCCATCCAGAACCAGCAGGTTTCACATCTCTAGAGAGTGAAGCAGGGCACAAAAGGGCAGAATTGCTTAGGAAAATTAAATAAATAAGTAAATAAAGGAACATTCCACTTGGGCTTATTCTCTTCCAACCTTCATGTTGCATTATTATTTTTATTTTAGAGACTGGGGAGACTGGGGAAAATACACTTTCAGGGCTCTTGGTTTCAGAGACAAAGCACAAACTGAGAAGCTGAGTGACGATAATGGGCAGTTGGGGGAAAGCTTTGT
>NC_056523.1:326458752-326476326 GCF_019175285.1 Sceloporus undulatus
GGGGGGTTGTCCAAAAATATCAATAAATTTTCATGCCTCACATTCCATTATTGCAACAGGATGGCATCTGCCACCATTTCTTGCTACAAGTCCCCAACTGGCAACCAATGCCATTCAATAGAATAATACTGCAAGACCAATTGGCACTGATAATAGCTTTATTTGGATACCATTAAAAGGAGGCTTTTTATAAAAGCCTTTGTAATCTTACAAAGCTGTGCAGATAGATGGATTTAAACTATACAGTATATAAATCTATATAAATTTGTACAGGTAGATGGATTTTCTAATTGTTTAACACACTTTAGACACAAATTATTTCTTACTGCTTTGAATCTTTAAATGATTGGAAATTGATTTTATTTCTATGCTGCCCTGAGTTCTTGTGATATTGTCTGGAATCATAGAATTTATATATAAGGACAGGCATCACTTGCAACTATTGAGGGTTAGGGTGCTAAGGAATGGGGAGGTTAGGAAACTAAAGCCATGAAACCATTCATTTAGGTACGTCTTGGAGTGTGCATATTATACCAATATTAAAATCACTCCAATGGTTGCCAGTTCATTTCTGGGTAAAATACATGTTGGTTATTGCTTTTAAAGCCCTACATGATTTGGGTCTAGGTTACCTATGGGATTACCTCCTCACAATGTTGCATATGATCTTTCATATAATCTGCCTCATACACTCAGGTTGTCTACTTCAGCCAGCCAACACTAGGCTGGCAACTGAAACCCAGAGGACCTTTTTGTCAGTTGCCCCTAAACTATAGAATGACCTGCCAGGGAAGATCTGACAGCTAAACATGCTGTCTGCATTTAAAACAGTATTTGTGACCTATATATTCCAGCAGGCCTAGCCAGAGAGTTTTAAACTATGAACTTCAAGTTGGTATATTTGCATCTGAATGATTTTAATGTGTAATGGTTGTTTTAATCTTATGCTTATATTTTTTTAACTTATCTTTTTAATGACTAGTTATATATGGTATTTTAATTTATGTGGGTACCTTGAGCATTGGGGAGAGGTGGGCAAGATAATAATAATAATAATTCCACCAAATGTCCCACATTCCCCTCCTTAGCTGCAATGGCAGAAAAAAAATATGGTGCAGCTGAGCTCCAAGTGCTTTTTGCTGCCTTTACCTGCAGCCACCTGCTTGTATTGATGTGGAGAGGAAGCAGAGGTAGAGGTAATAGGGAGGGGAAGAAAAGGATCTCCCATCATGACAGACAGTGTGAAGAACTGGTTTAAGTATAGAATTAGAACCCTAGGACCTCAACTTAACCATGGAAACTCACTGGGTATCCTTTGCCAAGTCTTTCTCTCAGCCTCAGAACAAAGTCATGGCAAATCCCCTCTGAACAAATCTTGCCAGTAAAGCACAGACATAGGCTAGTCTTAGAGTTATTATATGTCAGAAATGACTTGAAGGCACACAACATCCCATTATCATTCCTTCTCCTGGTGCCCCTATCCTGAGGAGAGAGCCTCCTTCCTTTGAACTTTTGGCTAACACCCAGGATGCCAGCTATTTTGCTGTTGTTGTTGTTTTTGCAGGTGTAGTTTCATCCTGGCTTCAACAAATGGGTGGTAGTGATGGTGGCTGTGGCACCAGTTGACACGATCATCACTGCCACACAGATGGGATGTTTATGTGAGGAGGACCACAGCTGTGTCTGAGAGCCAACATTCTGCTTCTGATGGGTAAATATGCACTCATGCCCTTTTACAGTGGTTGTACTAGTAGCATGCTCACATGCAGCATACTGCATATGCACGGATGTGTTTGCTGATGGTCCCACTGTGCAATGAGGAATGTTCAGTGGCTGTTTCTGCAATTCCATTGAATCAAATAGAATATGCTGCCTTAGGATGTCCTTCTTTGGAGTTTTTAAAACAAAGTTTGGATTTTCATATGTTGGGACTGCTTTGATTGTGCATTCATGCATGATGCAGGGGGTTGGATTGGATGGCCCTTCTTCACACAGCAGAAATAATCCATTTGACACCACTTTAATTGCCCTACTTTAATTTAATTGCTATGATATTCTGAGAATTGTAGTTTGTTGTGGCACCAGAGCTCTCTGACAGCAAAGGCTAAATGACAGAAAAGGCACAAAACTACAGTTCCCAGAATTCCCTAGCACTGAAGTAGGGCAGGTAAAGTGCTTTCAAACAGGATTATTTCTGCAGTGTGGATGCAACCCATGTGGTCTCAATTTTCTGTCAGATACCATTTTAAGTGGTGCATTGAAGGTACTTACAATTAATTATGTACCATCTATGAATATGCAACTGCATATGAAACAGTTATACTTGGGAAGCTCCACTTTTACAACCATGAACTGAAAAAGGTATAGCCAAATATGTAAGGGACTTCATGACACATTCTTTATTGTTGAGGATACTTTTTGTTGGAATCACAGAATCCTGAAAATTGTGAACACTTGGCATATTAATTCAGGAAGCATGGATTTGGTAACTGCTAATCAAAATGGTAATGCCTTTATTCCATTTATACTTAGATTTTCTAATGCTCATCCTTAGATTTTTTAGACCAATACAATTTTCTGTGAGATAAATGATATGACTCCTTTCCAACCAAAAGAACAGGACTGGTCAATACAATAGCTCCTTTATTTCCAACACACACATATAGCACATCCTATATTTTAGATAAATTGCACACTCCAAATGCCAGCTAGGAATTTTAGAGATACGTAATTTCTCATTAGCTGAATTAATGAGACCTTCAGAATTCATTAATAAATATTAGGCATAGAGAAGACATTGTAAAGAATCCATCCATAGTGGCAGACAGAGCCTATTTGTCTCAGAAAACACAATGAACTTGCAAAACTTACAATTATCATCTATTTCTTTTCTTTTAAATCTGGATCTCCTTCCAATCCTTAGCCCTCTGGTCTCCATTTCAATCCAGATTGAAAATCCTTTCAATCTAAATTTTGTCCTCTGCATTCGATGGAGACAGCTCTTACAAAAATCACAGATGATCTTCTCCAGGCCAAGTCAAAAGGCCAGTTTTCAGTTTTTATTCTCCTTGATCTCTCTGCAGCCTTTGATACAGTTGATCTTTTGTTGGGCTTGATCCATAATTTTACTGATTCAGTTCTCAGCTGGTTCTCATCCACTTATGCTGGACCTGCCCTCTAGCAAAATGTTTTTGGTCTCGCATTCATAACATAATTCAAACAATTTTTCAAATCCAAATTAAACTAGAACCAGAACTTTTCCTCCTCAATATGGTCGAAGGGAGAGAATTAAGATCTCACTTTAAAAGCATACTCTATTTAATATCAGCTGCAAGAATGGTTTATGTGAAAGGCTGGAAAATGGCAAACATACTGTACCGACTATAGAAGAATGGAAATTAAAAGTATTAGATACTATGGAGATGGACAAACTCATGCATCTTCTTCAAGACAAATCAATTACGAATTGGAAAGAGGACTGGAAACCAATATTAAGACATTTTGAGAAAATGATAATACAAAGTAAAATTATGAAATCAATAATATATAATTTATAAAAAGTTATATGTACAAACTGTTCAGCCCTATATGAAGGGGTTATAAAGATTAGAGTTAAGAATGACAACATTATAGAGTTCTTTAAGGTGTAGTATATGTATATACACAATATACATGTAATTCTATCTAAGTTAGCCAAGAAAATTAGCTACTGAATCATCTCGTTGCCGATGCTACTCAGTTGTATTTTTCTACTCCAGAACTTTTGTCTGACATTGAACATCAGATCACATCATGTCTTTCAGCTATCTCTTCTTGGATGCTTCATCGGCGCTTAAAACTTAACAAGGCAAAGACAGACCTACTTATCTTTCCTCCAAAACCCTCTTTACAATATGCATTCTCCATTACAGTCAATAATACTCTTATTCATCCTGTGAAGGAAGCATGTTGCCTTGGCTTTATTTTTGATTCTTCTTTTGTCTTTTGCTTCCCAAATTAAGGTTGTAGTAAAGTGATGTCGATTTTTTTCTTTATAACATTTCCAAAATTTAACCTTTTCTTTCTGCTTCTTCTGCAGAGACCATAGTTCATGCCTTGGTTATCCCCTGCCTTGATTATTGTAATCTTCTTTTGATGGGGCTTCCACTGTCTCCCTTTAGCCATCTGGTCTCCGTTCAACATTTTGCTACTAAGATTATCTTTTTGGCTCGTCGTTCTGATCATGTTATCCCACTTTTGGTATCTCTTCACTGGCCACCCATTCCATATAGGACTCAGTTAAGCTTCTTCTTCTAATGTTTAAGGCATTACACAGCCTAGCTCACCCACCCCTATCTGTCAGCCCTAATTTCTTATTATCAGCCTACTCGAAATCTCTGTTCCAGGAACTCTGGGCTTCTTACCCAACCAAGGGTTTCCTCTTCCTTCATCCTCAGTGTCATCTTTTTCCAATCTCTGCACCGTACTCCTAGAATAGCCTCCCTGGATATTTGTGGACTGCCTCCTCCTTGGCTATTTTAAAATCTGAACTGAAGACATTCCTGTTTTCTAAAGCATTTGGAATTTTACATTAGCATTGTTTTATAATTTTATAATTGATTATGTGTCAGTTGCTTCTATAGTACTGTATTTTACTTGCACAATTTGTTTATAATTATTCTACAGTTTATATTTTATCCTTAGATTGTACACCTTTGGCAGGATTAAATGTTTTGAGATGATTGTTTCTGTAAAGGACCGTGCAAATTTATGGCCCTAAACAAATAAACAACAATAACAACAACAATATTTCTACAGATTTTTTAAAAACAGGAATGTCATCTAGTTTTTGTGAGGTTTTTGGCCATAGATGCCAGTCACAGATGCTGGCAAACCATTAGGAATAAACTCTGGCCATGAAAGTCTTCAACCTCACAGGAATGTCATCTGTTTTACCAAAATTAAATAAATAAATAAATAATCAATCAATCAATCACTTTCCTTGAATTCACTGGCCTGACCACAAATGTCAAAATATACATTGTAGTCTAATTCAAATTAGAAATTTTGCTTTAGGAATGCAAATCCTGATTTAGGGCTGGAATAGACTGGCAAGAAGTGGTGGCTTGAAGTCACCTCCATCAAAGATGGATTGGGGCCATAGCAAACACACACCATGGCCCCAATCCACCCTGAACCCACCCAAATAGGAGCAGAAAAGGTCTGCTCCTATTTGCACCAGGAAAGAGCCGGCTTTCACATTCAGATTCATGTGAATCATATGCAGATATCATGGGACGCACGTCTTCATGCACTTCTCATCTTTGTCATGCTTAAAGTGAATGTGGATGTTGCACATTGGACAAAAATGCCAAACTATGTATGATTGTGAAACCACAGCTGTGTCTCTTGATTTGCCTTAGAAAATATTTGTTATGCTTTTCTCAGGAAAGGTGGGACTGCCCATGGCTAGAGCTGTAGAGATGTACAGATATGGAAGAGCTGACCCACTGTGGTGCAGTGCTTTCAGTGTTGGACTAGGGTTCGAGGTGACTTGGGTTTGAATTACCACTCAGTCATGGAAACCTACTGTGTGACTTGGAGCAAGTCACACATTCCCAGCCTAAGAGAAAGACAATGACAAGCCTCCGAATAAAACTTGCTAAGAAATGCTATTGATAGAGTTGCAGTAAATCAGAATTAACTTCAAGAGACATACAGTGGGCTGTTGGTTTCTGCTTGGGTTTGGCTCCAGCACCCAGTGGATACCAAAATTCATGGATGCTCAAGTGTCTTTATATACAATAGTGCAGCAAAATGGTGCACCTTATATAAAATGGCAAAATCAAAGTTTGTTTTTTGGATGGGGGGGGAGTGGCGGGAGAGGGACCTTTTCAAACCATGGATGGTTGACTCAATGGATACAAAATTTGTGGATATGGAGGGCCGACTGTAACAACAACAACACATGCACAAGGAGGATTCTGTGTTGTGTGTTCTTTGTCTATATTTGAAATATCAATAAGCCCCTAATTGTATTTCTGTTATTCCTCTTTGATTTCTTTCCACACAACCCAAGCTTTTTCTTCTTCCCATCCACATACTGCTATCCCCCTCCCTGTCCTGAATCACTCTTATGCCTGAAATGTGTGTGGTATCATTTGCTACATAATGAAATCTGGAGTGACATTAATATACATATAATTTTATGGTGGAGAATGGCTCAAGCTGATTGTTTCTACCTGCTGTGTCTTGATGATAGACATTGAGATGTCTCCATTTACGTAATGAAATTTCACCTGCTTAATGGTTCAGATGATCAAATATTCCTCTGAGATGTCTTGGGAAGGGGAGAATGCTATGCACACCTGACCCAGGAAAGATGGGAATGCCATCCCATGGCTAGGGATCTAGAGTTTATGGACAGGGAAGATTAGAGAAATTTGCACTCAGAAACAGCTGATGTTCTGCACAGTCTGTCTCTGTGTTCCCTTTAAACAGAGGGGACTAAAACATTTCCCCTGCTTAGTAGTCATGCAAATATATCTTCTTTTGGCATTATTCTTCAAGAATATATACAGATACTGTCCAGCTTTTGATATATTTTTTGAACCCCAAACATTTTCATTAAAGCCTTACAATAACCCTTAATCCATCATGGTAGCCTTTCTTCTTTACTAGTTCTGATTGGTACATTCATCATCATCATCATCATCATCATCATCATCAGTAAGAACAGCAGCATCAGCAACATCAACAACAATAATAACAACAATGATGCTACATTTCCAAAAAGAGAGCCACACAAAATCACAAATGGCTACTTGAAATGTTTACTTCATTATGAAACGAGCTGTAAACTGCATTTTGAAATGGTCAGAAATCTGAAGAATTACTTTTCAGTCTGCACATTAATCTTCAATCTTTCAAATTTTATACTCCTCCATACTTTGGGTTCCAAACCTCAGCTTACATGAGGTAACAAAAGAGCATTCAAAATATATGGTTTAATATGAAATATGTTTAGAAATACACATTTCTCAGAAAAGTATACACTTTAAGGGAAGATATATTTAGAAATGTTTATTTGTGAGACAGTGTCAAAATTCCTGTCAGGATTGCAAATATGCATCTCTGCATATGGAGTTATGCATCCATTGTGCTATTAAACCCTTGTGCGTGATGACAATGTTGTACAAATTAACCAAACACCTAATGTGCAACTGAATGAACAACAAAATGTACGGGTGTATCTATGCATAATTCATATGATTGCAATGCACATCTATCTGCAATGGCACCATATGCCCAACTTTGCCTGTGCAGCTTTGAAATGAATGTGTCTATTCCACATCCAAAAATGCCCAACCATTTTTCTAGGTGGAACTACACAGGCATAGGACACCAACATAATTCAGTCCATTGTTTTTTGTGTAAAATACATTTTAACACAAAATATTCTTTCTGCAAAAAAGTGTGCCAGTCGTCTGCTCCTCTCTGCTGCCTCCTCCTCCTCCTCCTCCTCCTCCTCCTCCTCCTCCTCTTCTCCTTCTTCTTCCAGATGGAGTTGCTCAGTGTATCAAGAATGGTTATCACTGAGGATGACAAAATTTTCTAAGTATTCTTTGCATCCTTAGCTGGGAGAGAGTCGGAACAAAGAAATGTACAGTCTCAAGAAAGGTGTGTATAGTGCTTATTTCTGTCTAGTGTAAGTGATGTGGTAAACATTTCCATGTGATTTCATCCTGTACTACACTGATAGCATCTGAATGAAGAACTACATGGAAATGACCATTAATATGCTTCTTTTTCACATGGCTATTTTCCATCTGGGCCAAGTGTAGTAATTGCATGGGACCAAACCATGCTATCTACATGCTCATGGGGTTCCTTCTCAGATTCACTGCATCATCATAATAAGCATGCAATGTAGGGAGGCTACAAGGGTCCTGTTGGTTACTATGAACTGATCATTAATTTTTAATCAAACTATTCAATTCAATTAAGGGTTAGGTCTTAATTATGTTTCTTGTTGGTCTATCAAAACAAACGGGAATTAAGTCAGCCACTACTTATGCTCTGTTGATTTAAATTGGTCCATTCTAAGAAGTAGGGAAAGAAGAAGGCTGCAGTAGAGGTGTACTGACTGATGAAAATTGCAAGCCTTGAGCAGGGCTGTTGATGCAGGGGTACTCCTCAAGGTCTTTTGTTCATTGTTTGACCATAGTTGAAAGCTGACTTCACGACACATCACAACAACAGGAAATACTAGACATGGGTCCCATCATGTCCCATCACATGAAGTAGTGTTTAGAAAGTTGACTCTAAAATTTGAAGACCAATGTTCAAATTCCTATGGGGTGACCTTGGCCCAATCTCTAACATTCAGGCTAACCTGCTTCATAGTGCCGTGAGCATAAAACTTGGATTTGGCAAAGACTATGAATGCCATCTAGATGGGAATCTAGAAATTACATTAATTAAACAAATGCAATTATCAGAAGGAGAAATCATAGGGATCTTCTCACTTATTGGTCATAAATTCCACTATAAAAAGTGTCTAGTGAAATAGCCTTCCTAGCAGTACTAAGAGCTGTAAAGGTCCCACCAACTCTAGCAAAGTTACAGTTCCACTAACTTATGTCCTCCACCGCACTGCTTTACTATGAAGATGCATAGCTAAATTGACAGTTAAGGTTTAAGTACCCCTCCCTTCCTCTCTTCAGATTGGCTCTGATGCATGGCAGTAAATCTAAAATTATGCATGTCCCCTTCAAGAAAAAGGAGATGGTTATCTCCTGTTGCCTGTAAATCAGAGCTGAGCCAAGCATACACTGATGAATTAATGGATTCTAGATACAAAGTCCTCCAGTTTTATGAGTATGCTTGCTATAAGACATAAATAAATCTGCCACTCCTGTATTAAATTAGTTAATATTTATGTAATTATGTATATTATATAGAAAAAAGGGTGGCATCATTTCATTTTTTATTTGGTGTTTTATTCTGTTGTTGTTAGCATTTTTCTTTATCCTCACCACCCCTTTTGTGGGAAAATAATTACTGAAGTTAAAAAAAAACCACTACCAGTTTCCTAAATTCAGCAATTCTATCCTCAATATTTTCTGGTTGACGATCCCTTCTCTTTTTGTCTGTGCATGCTGGATGTGGATAATTATATTATTAGCTAATTAGTGATAAATGTCAGTAATTTTATTTTACTGAGAACAATTCAGAAAGCGAATGTGTTTTAATAAAGTTCACACTGCTTGAAATAAAGATGGATGGGAGCCACTCCTCAATACAGGGGATGGCTTGAGGACGAGTAGCGGTTCAATTTCACTTAAGCCCTCAAGGAGAAAGGAGAAGACCTGAAAACAACCAAGAGAACAAATTTGGCAATGAAAGCAGGTAATCCAGGGTGAAAGGAAAGAGAACATTCACTTGATTTTGGCAGAATAGAATGGTTTTGTTGAATTCTGCCTTAATGCTTATAGCTGCTATGGCTAAAATCCTATTCAGATATTCTAAAAATTTCACTGTAACGTTGAAGAAGAAAGGCAAAACTCTAATGACAATTATTTCATTGTATATTTAACCATTTTAGACATTGGACAACAACTCTGGCGATCAGGGCTTGATTCCCTGCTTGGTCATAAAAACCCACTAGGTGACCTTTGTGGGGTCACACATTCTCAGCCCCTGAAAACTGTAATAGGTTTGCCTTAGGGTCATCATAAGTTGGAAATGACTTGAAGGCACACAACAACAATAACAACAAAATAGAAGAAATACTTCTGGATCGGGGTAAAGCAGATTGGGAATTTTTTTTTTTAATGGCCTTGATCAAATTATGTATTGTAAGTCAGCCAATGTGAACATATTCAGGGATTCTGAAAACAATATGTGAAGGCTACGTGTACGAATGGAAGAAAATTATTGTGACCTTGAGATCCTTGTTGAAATTACCTATTTCACATCTCCTGAGATGCACTGATAGGCATATCCTTTGTGCCAGGAATGCACACCAGATTGCAAATGGCATTGAAGTGTTCATTTATTTGAACAAGGTCTAGGCCTGAGGTGTATGTCTATTCTGCATGATATGTGAAATGCAAAAATAGTACAACACACCATTCATAGGTAGCTTATGCATGCAATGACATATACCCACATGTTCACTCTTCTGAAAATGGAAGATTGACTGTTCCAGCTAATGTGACATAGAAAGAGGAAAATAAACCAATTGGGTTCACATTTCTACATGGAAATATTGTTTCCATCTCAAAAGACTGATAATGGCCTCTTGCCTCAGAAAGCCATTGTCAAGTTGAGACTCTCCCACCCAACTTCTTTCCTCAGATGACAGCACAATGGGTCTTTTTGATCCCATCACTGCTGCCAATTATGTGAATTGGTGATCTCACCAATTCTTCACTGTGAGATTCAAACCCAAGACTCTTAAGTGTCTCCTCCACCATAAATATTTAGATGCCAGCACTCTGGGTTCCAAGACCCCTCCCCTCAGCTTGGCACCAACTTTTCTTTGACAGCCACACACCCACCATCTAATATGTCCCAAACCAAAACGCTTTTTCTCAATGTTGGTAGCAGTTTTAATGTGTTTCTGAAATGACTTCTGACAGCTGCTGGTTGAAAGAATGTAATAAATTTATTTACAAGTAAGGCTGATACAGTGTCCTTTTAGTGGATGTTGTTCACAATAGATACAGTGTATAAATACTTTATTAGTTACACAGTTCAACAGTTTCTTTGGCTTTTTTGTAATCGTTTCTCTGTAGCTTTATATATGTTTCTTTACAGACTAAGTTCTCGCAGAAACTTTATTAATCTTTTGGATCTTATAACCCTTCTGGTTACCTGTGACTCCACGAGTCACCAAACCCTATGTCTCTTGCAGGACACTACAACAATTTAAGTAAACACACTCTTTGTCTCTTTCTTGGATACCTAAAACCCTTTCTAACTGCCCCCTCCCAGCAGCTTAATCTAGCCTCTAGAGCTCTTCACCCCTCAATATACATCAACCCCCTTTAAACCTCTTATATACTCACTCCTGGAAGCAGCCCCCCCATTTTCCTGGCTTCACTTCCATTGACTAGTGTCAAGGTTCTAATCTGATCTTCACAGCCATCCATTTGAAATGTGCCCATTGTGTGTTGAGTTGGCATGGACTGATATGAAGCTTCTCATTTTCATTGATAAAGGTTCTTAAAAAACAAACAAACCTCAGTTGACACACTTCTACATTTCTTCTGAAGTCTTTATGATGGCATTTACAGTATGCTCTTCTTTTGATCTTACAACACCCTATGGGGTAGTCTAGGCTGAGAAACAACTTAGAGAATGGCTAGAAAGAATATTTGAAAATACTCAAAGATACTGGAAACCAAGTATCCCCAAATAATGAGAAATCCTGACAAGCAAAATCCTGGCTGGTCAAGAATGTATACAGTTTGGAACTTACTCTACACAGAAATGCACACCCCGTGAAGATTGGTTTCGGAAGCTGGGCATGCTTAAGCCAGGAGAAGGGAAGGTTAAGAGGTGACATGATAGCCATGTTTCAATATTTCAAGGGATGTCATATTGAAAACAAGCTTGTTCCTTCTTTAATATGACAAGCTTGTTTTCTGTTGCTCCAGCGACCAGGAAAGGTGGAGGGAAGTAGAAAGAAAGGAAGATCACATGCCAGATGGATAGAATCTATTAAGGCAGTAATGGGTATGAATGTATATGGATAAATCAGCAGTGGAGGATAGGGGGTCCTGGAGATGTCTCATCCACTGGGTTGCCATGAATCAAAATTGTGGTTAACAACAACAAAGGGGTCTGTAGGAGTTCAAAATTTTTTGTTCCCAAATGCTCCAAGATGCCATCAAGCTGGTGAAGGAGCTTTTTTGCCAAGTGATTTCTGGACAGTTGTTAAAAAGGCCTCTTCTGGCACTGACATGACCAGGGAGTCTTAAAAACATAGCAGAAATGTTCCAGGGGTGCATGTTGAGGGAGATGTGGCCCTCCAAGGTCTTTCGGAGAGTAATGTGCCTCCCTAGTCTTCCACAATTCCCCATCCCTTATGTAGAAGTTCATTCACACAGAGAAATCATCCTTCACTGCTATGCCCTGTGAATAGCTAACAGATTTGTGTGACATAGACCCAAATATGCTATTGTTCTGTGTTTCTTTCTATATGGCACAAATAGTACAGTGAGGTCTGTAAGAGTCTCTCTGAAAATGCAGAGCCTTTCCTTAAAGCAAAGGTTACTAGTGGTTAATGTGTATTTTTATTCTCCCTGTAGGGCTAAGGAAGCTCTCAAAATGTACAGGGCTCCCTAGAGACCTTCTTGCAAGATCTTCTCTGCCTTTTGGTCTGGCATATGCACAGACTGCTAATGCAAAACCAACAACACAGAAACAAAAACCGAGAATGAAAAAGAGAAAAAAAAAGAGAAAGAGAGAGAACTGGCAGCTGTGAAAAGGTGTTTTAAAGGAAGTCACCAGATGAATTTGTTGCATTGTAGATCTCATCCTAGAGTAGAAATGGGAGGAAAATTCAAATGTATCTGAAAAATAGTTGGAAAATGTGTTTCTTGAATGTCAAGAAACCTTGATGAGAAGCATCCTGGACTGAAGAAGATTTTCTGTTTGGGATATGTTCTAGACAAAATTTACAGATGGTTGTTTCATTCAAAAAACAACATTTTTTTCTGTGAAGTAAACAGCATTTTCAGCATAGAAAATAATAATGTTTCTTCTACAGAAAATGATGTTTTCTGCGCAAAATATCATATAAATTTTGTGTAGAATAAGGTTCAAAATGCAAATAGTCTCCAAAAATGGCAAAAAACAAATACTAAAAGTATTGTTGCTTCCATTGGAAAGAAAATTGAGAATGAATCACATCACTACCCTACAATATCCACTTCTTAAGCAAAAACACTCAAGAACAGAGAGGTGAGAAAAAGAGTCCTAACGTTTCTACGTTCTTCATTCCCCAGCCAGCATTCCTCCCTTTGTGGCTAGATTTGTTGCTCAGAATGTTTTAAGTAACATATTATACTGAAGACAACCACATTTATGGAAGTTGCTTTATGTCAGGTCAAATTATTTGCTCTATAGCTATTGGATTTATCTACTCTCTCAGTGTCTCCTCAGTGGGGGTTCTTTCCTATTATTCCACTCCTGGCTATCTGATATTTGTTACGTTTGTTGTTGTTGTTGTTGTTGTTGTTGTTGTTAACTGCTGAAAACTGAACCCAGCACATTCTATGAGCAAAATATGTAGTCTATCACTAAGCTCTAATCTTTGTCTTCATAGGGGCCTTGGTGTTTCATGATGTACCCTGCACAGTATTCCAAATAGTCTAAGAATGCTATACTTTATCACATGGACAACAGGCAGACCATAAGCTTCATGAAGCCCCTGGCTATATTTTTGATTCATCACCATTACCAGCATCAAAACCAATACATTCCTATGTGCCATACTTCACAAGAGAGTCACACACACACACACACACACACACACACACATTTACACTGATGCTGGTGGAAACTGTGGTGGTGTTATGATGAAGTAGAGACGTAGTCTTCAATGCCCCACACTCTAGGATTGACAATGTGGATCCCCATCCTAGCAAATTGTCCCCCACTGCAACACATGTACACTGTTGTATGTACATGCTATAGACCACAGTTATCTTAGAGCTGAGACAAGTTTGCTCCCAAAATTATATCTCTGAAATGTTCATCTCAGTCCACATTTGGCACCACACGTTCTACCAGGTACAGCCAAATGAGATAAGTTCTGACATATTGGAGGTAAGAGCAGAGATGATCTGACATTTGTGCATGCAGATTTTGTTGGTAGTGTCCATTTCCCAAATTAAAATATCAGAGATTGGGGTCAGATGTTGATTCAACAATCTGAATAGCAACATGCAGGATATTTGGGGATTTTTGCCATTTTGTTTGCATGCGTGGCTGGAACAAAGAGACAGGATTACTTGACACTGGGTTAACTAAGGTTTCTGGCAGAGTGCAAAATTTATGCAGTTTGTCAGCACTTTAAATGCCATGGTCCCATCCCACAGAATCCTGGTATTTGTCCTCTAGTGGGGCACTAGAGTTCTCTGATAGTAAGGCTAAATATCTCCAAAATTTACAAATTTCTAAATTTCATAGCACTGAGACATAGCAATTAAAGTGATGTCATACTGCATTAATTCTTCAGTGTAGTGCCGCATCCAGCTGCCCCTTATGGGCTGTCTGTAGAGCACCTATGTCTATGAAAACTCATGCTATAACTTCTTTTGTATTTTCTGGAGTATCTATGGCCTGTTACAGACAGCCCAAATAAAGCTGCTTCGAGTCACAGTGGAGGTATGGTGTTTCAATGATGCATGCGTCCTAAGAGTCCAGAAGTTGCACCAAAGCCAAGCTCCAGCCCTAAGGACTGGAGCTTGGCTTGGTCTGCTTTTGGACTCTTAGGACGCATGCATCATTGAAACACCATACCTCCACTGTGACTCGAGCAGCTTTTTTGGGCTGTCTGTAACAGGCCTATTGTCCAGAAGGAGGAAGGGCCTGCCTTCATGACTGCCCTCCAGACCTCTTTAACTACAACAGTCACAACTGAATCAATGCCGGCTTAGGACTATACTGTTTTATTTTTTCTCCTGTATATTTTTCGATCTTTGCCCAATGAAAACAGTGGGGGGGGGGGGGTTGTCTTATACACAAAGTTGCCAGGAGTCAAGGTCAATTTGAGAACAGCTAACAACAACAACTGATGAATAAGCCAGGGGAGCATCAAAAGCTTGAAATATGTATTTTATGCATTTTGGTTGGTCTGATAAAGGTAGCACTGTTTTGTGGATTTTGAATGTTACTGTACTTTGCTACATGACCAAGACGGCTACCCTGGATATGTATTTTGCACAGTTAAGTTTCAAAGATGCTGCGAGGTCCTTTTATAACACGGATGGTAATATAGGAACAAGACCCGGCCACAGACCCAGATGCCAACTCTTTCCCCACATCTAGTCTGGGAGCAATATTACAGAGGCCAATAACATCACTCACAACATCAGGGGCACAATTACTTGCCCCTGATTCCATCCTGTACCAGCAATGTCCCTCTACACTCTGCATTGGACAGACAGGACAACCTCTACACAAGAAAATTAATGGACACAAATCAGAAATAGAAATGATAATGCCCCCCCCCCCCAAAAAAAGTTGCAGAATATTTCAACTACAATAAGTGATTTATAGGTTGTAGTCTTTGAACAAGGAAACTACAAAGCCAGACTAGAAAGAGAAAGTGCTGAATTGAATTATATCAACAAATTTTGATCTATTAGAGGAGGTATGAATAAAGACAATGGCTTCATAGTACACAGTACATATATTAATTCAGGATTCATTGCTACAGTACATAATAGCAAAAGTAATCTCAGATAGAGTTTTAAGTTGTGTGAAATTGACTTTGGGTGTGCAATTTACTGCTTTCACACATCAACACTAACTGAATCAAAAATCTGTATCACATCATGCAGTCCTTTCATTATTTAGGGCAAAGGAAGCGATTTACATCTTTCTGGATCCTATTGCATTCCATCTTGCCTCTCACAATTGTGCAAATATGCTTTAAACCTCAGCATTTATTTTCACTCTTTACTGCATCCAAGGAAGTAGGCTTAGATCCACAAAAGCTCATGTAAAAATAAAAACCAGTTGGTCTTAAAGGTGCTGCCACATCTTTCTCTTTTTTCCTCCCTGCTCCCCCATCCTTCCACCTTTCTAGTAAATGTGATGAAAGAGAGTAGGGATACTTGCTGTTTATTCCCTTCTTGAACTCTTGTGTTGAGCTGTGAAAGCAAAATGAAATAGAACCTGAAACCTGTGTACAGCACTTAAATTATCCTCCTGCTTGCAATTTATTTATTTTCTCGTGTACTCTTTTGTAACCTGCCGCAGGAAGTCTGCAATTTCCACTTTGCATCTGACTATTAAAGTAATTTTGAAGCAAAACACGGAGCGGTAGAATCACAGAAGTTAGTCTTTTCCACTTAGTCCTCTTTTTTCATCACTCATCTAAAATTGAAATGACGGGAGGTGGAAGGGGAAATAACAGATTGAAGAGGAAGAACCTCCAAAATCTCCCCTCATAAGAGGAGGGGAACTTTCTGAAAAACATACTTTTTTGGTACAGTTTGTCTGCTCATTTGCTACAATAGTGTCAAAAAGCAGCCAATAAACACAGATTGATTGCTGGGCAAGTGATATATGGCTGCTATGAATGGATAAAAGGAACAAGGAATTCTCCTCCTCTTTGCAACTGTTTTCCAAAGCTGTGGGAAATGTGTCGTGCATAAGAAGTATGCAATTTTCATGTAATTAGGGGAACAGAAGATGGAAATGAGTTCCATCAGAGCAATCAAGGATGGTAATGTGGTAAGGATTTGTCAGCGCCTGTTTGTTCTGAAAGCAAAAACTCAACAAGTGTTTGGTGTTTTATTATATTATTGTCATTATTTGGGGGCGCCTTTGTCAACTGAAGAAAAGAAATGACATTTCACAACAGTGTCTATGAGGGAAGTCTATAAATTCAAATCATCATCTCTTCTCCATTGTCTACTTGGATAACTTTGATCTTAAAGTTTGGAGCTCACAAGGCACACATCAAACCTCTTGATGGGTGAGAGTCACAGCCATGCACACAGTTTCTTGATTCCTATAGCCATGTCACGCAATGATTATCTCCCGAAAAGATAACGCAGTTCTCCTCATAGAGGGTGAGATCCAGGAAAATGGCATCCAGCAGCATGTACCTGAAGGCTATATCAGCCCCTTTTAAAGTCTCTGGAGGTGGAGACAGAACCAGGACCCACCCACAGAGATTGATCTCCCACCTCTTAGCGAAGGAACGAGATCCAAATGCTTACCTGCCAAATCTTCTTGAGCTATAAAGAACCCACTACAAAGAAGTATAAAGATTCAAGAGAGTCCATCAAGGCAAAAACGTCCCTGATTAACAACAACTGCACTTCCCAGATGGCTGACTACAAAACACTCATGAGACTGTTGGTTTCAGTGTAGTTCTTCTCATGAACTCACCTGATTTTCTTTTATCTCTCTAACTTTTTAGCCAAATACTTAAGAACTAACTTGATTTTTTGACCCTGGCATGCTCTTTGAACTTCTCTCAGTTTCATTCCTTGATGGCTTCTGAAACTGGTAGTGAGGAACTTACGATGAACTTCTCCTTTTTGGTTCCCAATCTGCACACACCACATTCCAAAACTCCCTCCACCACACATACAGACATATGGGCCCAATGCCATTGGGATTGCCTTCAAGAGGAGGAGCCCTCCCTCCATGGCAACTGCCATCATCCAGCCTGGAGTTAGTGAGGGGATGGGAAGGGGCTGATTTTGAATTTTTATTGTATTCTGTATGTATTTTTATTACTGTAACATGCCTGGATTCCTTGTGACTGGGTGGGCTATAAATAAATAATTTATTATTATTATTATTATTATTATTATTATTATTATTATTATTATTATT
>NC_056523.1:326476336-326514804 GCF_019175285.1 Sceloporus undulatus
TATTAATATCTTTAATCCTGCATTTGTCCTTCAATTACCATAGCTAAAACTGAACTTGTCACCTCATCACCATACCCACCAGGTTTTACATTTCTATGGCTAGTTATTCAATCTAATTATAATGTTCTTTCCTGGGCACCAACCAGTTCACTCCATGCATCTGAGGAAACAGACTGAGGGTTGAAACAGACTGCCCCAAAAGGGCAGATTGGGGCTGCCCCACAGCTGCTCACCCTTGAGCCATGACAAACAGCTGTGTGCAGCCCCAATCTACCCTGCTGCTGGCCCAAATAGCAGCGGAAAAGATCCACTTTTGGGGGGGCCAGTAAAGGGCTGCCTTTGGTGGCCATAGTGCAACCCCAGGGCAGCTTCTGTGCACTTTGGAGGCATGCATCATCAAAACACCATGCCCTTAAAATGGCATGAAGCCACCCCTATCTGATTGGCTGGGTGTCTTCTAGGTGCACTGTCAAAACACCATGCCCCCCAATTGCCCAGAAGATAGTTTTTCCAGGCCTTCTATTTGGCCCCTTAGTCTACAAAAACTAATGCTACAATGTATAGTCTCTAAAGTGATACAAGATCATTTTGCATACTGGTATTCCAGACTAACATGAATTCCAGTGATTTCAAGTCATATTCCAAAAGATCCTGAAATATTCTGCTGCTAAGATAATACCATCAATATAAGAGACAAAGAACAAATGTGATGTAGTAAGTTTGAAAGCAATACTTGGTGTTGGTGAGTTTGTATGTATGCCATAGTCTTTTCCTCCCCTTTGTTTAGTTACTACCATTGCATGCTTTTGTAAGCATTCTATATAAACTTAGTTTAACTGCTTGTTTGGAATGGAACCCCAGGCTACTAAGTGAGAGTCCATCCAGCACTGCATCATCTACAATCAGACTACATTCATGAACCAAAAAGATTTTTTAAAACTCTTCTTTTCCACTGATCCATGATCCAACTCTAGATGCTCCTTGGCTTTGGCAGATTCACCGAAAGGACCAAAATTAGAGAAGGAGAACTTGTAAACTGGAGGCACCCCACTCCCCATGTTATACAGTGGGCCCTCCCCTTACATGGGGGATCCGTTCTGGATTCCCCCGCATAAGGGAAAATCCACATATGCTCGCACCCCATTAAAAACAATGGGGCATGTACTTGGGGGCAGCACACGCAACTTGGTGTACACGCCATTACTTTGATTGCCATGTGGCTTCCACATAAGCTGGAAGCTGCATATAGTGGGCCCACAAATGGCGTGGGCACACTCTCCTTGGATAGGGAGAAAAGGTATCGATTGACTTCCTTGTTTCATTATTGGGGTGGCTATAGATTTGGTGAGAAGCCCAGCTTCGACTCTGGTACCTGAAGTGATCCAACCCCACAGCTAACTGCAGATGGGTATTTGTCATTGGAAAAAAATATATTTGTCCTTGATGATGTCCGAGAGCTTCAAACTATGTATCTGAAAGTGACACCATTAAGAAGTAACTGTTTTTTTAACTGACAGCTGAGGGGAGAAAAGGAAGGATTTCTTCATTTTAAGAAAACATGGAAGTATGGGAATTGCCACTGAGGCCCTATAAGGCAGAGTTCAGAAGCCCTGAAGTTAAAAAAAAAAAAGGGGGGGGGAGTTGGTCTTCCAGAACCTGAGTTGTCTGAAAGGCTCTTTAAGGTATTATTTATTACCTCATTCTGTGCTTTATGCTTAGAGACCTGACAGTAAATAGACACACTCAGAAAGAAACTGTTCTTAATATGAAGTAGATGAGACTGAATGTGACTGTTCTAGACCCATATGAAAGGCACTGGCCCATTAAATGAATCTGCACAGTTACTTCTTAATGGTGTCACTGGGTAATCAGTTTCTATATAAAGCCCCTGCACATATTATTGTAAATATATGCTTCTCCCAACTAGGGCCATCAATGGACATGATTTCAGAGATTTCTGAACACCCATGTTTTTTCTTCCCATATTGAATTCAATGGGTATTCTTCTGTATGCATGTTTGATAAAATCTATGCTCCCAGATCACACACTTCCTTGGCTGCAGGGACGTAGCCAAGGGGAGGGTTCTTGGGGTCCGGACCCCCCTTCCGTTAGAAAAATGAATGGTGCGTGCTGCTGCGCCGCCGCACCCAAGCCCCAATATAATGGTGGCACTTAGTCTGGACCCCCCCCTTCCTAAAATCCTGGCTACGTCCCTGTTGTCTGGAAAGGTGTATGGTAAAATCCCATGTGTGCACCCTTCTCATGCATACTGCATAGTTGGGGATCATATTGGTATCTTATGTATATGCAAGCTTCCCTATGGAAGCTGTTGGAAATTTTGTCTAAACTGGAATATCTGTGTTCAGATCAAGGCAGCAGAAGTGGAGTTCCACTCATGACACCACTGGTTCCTGGACGTGCACTATGAACTGGGCATTCATACGCATTTCACATAAAAGTATGTGGTGCAGTACATGTGCACATTTGGTTATTAGTTTGGTTTCATGATTGGTGTCTTGCCTCAGTTGTAGAATGTTGCCATCATGTAAGATATAGGAACTTGACCCAAGATCTTGGTGATGGTTGAGAGAAAACAAGCTGAAATGTAATTGGGATAAAACAGTGATGTTCTGCTTAGCTCTTTGCTTGAACATAGCAGGTGGAAGTGACCATGGGTATGAGACATGGCCGAAATATAGGGACCATGTGTTCCAATGCCCTAGTGTTCAACAGCACAGTGTTGCATACTCTACATACTCAGAAACCCAGTTTTATCAGGATCCCTGATTAGATGTAGATGTTCAGTTGAACATGGGTAGATGCCACCTTGAATACTGTACAAGGAGAAAGGTGGATAAATGAATGTATGAATCAGTGAAAAAATGCCAGTCAATGCAGGAGGGTCAAGGGCTGATTTGTTGCCTATGTGAATGAAGACATATCCAGCTTTACCCACTTGTACTTCCTCTAGGGTCTAGTTAGCACTTCAGGCTATGAACATCTCACAAGACTGTTAATGACAAGAGTATGGCCAGCAAAGTAAAGTTTGTAATTTTGTGAGATATTTAGACTTCCCTGTCACAGAGCTCTGCTGACCCATCCAACTATACATCCCAGGATTCCATAGCATTGAACCATTGGATGTTAAAGTGGTCTCAAACTGCTTTATTTCTGCACTGTGGCAGTAGCTTGAGTTGCACACCCTGTAATACAGTGGTTGCCAATCTCTTCTATGCTCCACACCTCTAGGAAATGTTTGATTAATGTTTGCACCCCGTACAAAAGTTATATCACATTTGAAGATGAAGAGGTCTAATTTTGAATATATAGATATAGATATAGATATAGATATAGATATATATGCTTTTAACTCTGCATAAAATGCAAATCTAAATTGGGGAATTAGATTCTAATTTATTAAAAAAAATGAATGATGTCTTGTGACTCATTTTTCAACCCAATCTTTATTCCATCTTGCATCCCCAGGTTGGGAACCCCTGCAGTAATACTACCTGGAACCTAAGTCTTGAGTTTTAACCCTGACCTGCAACCTATATAGAAAAGAAACTTTCCCAATCCATGCTATAGTCCTAAAACATGATTTCAGTAATATCTCTTAAATAGAAATTGGCCTTTGACACTAAGGGGGGGAAAAGCAAAGTAATAATTGTGATCCTCCCCTTCTGCATGTGGAAGTGAGATAATGCTGACCCCTCTGAACTTTCTGCCTTAATTTTAGAAAGTTTAATTAGGTTCTGTCCCAGTCTATCTAACTTTATCCTGCGCCTGGGCTCCCATCTTTGACCAGTTACCCAATCTGCCCAAAAGGAACTTCTTCCTCATCTTCTTCCGGCTTGATCTATGAAAATCCATGTCTTAGTGACATCTTATATGGAGCTGCTTATGAAAAATCCTCAGAAATTTCAACGTGCCCAAAGAACTGTAGCCAGACTGTTAACTGGAAGCAAAGAAACCCCTTGTTGCAACAGCTTGAGCAGCTACAAGTTTGTTTCTAGACACAATACAATACAAAAAAGGACAATCTAACTGTATTTCACAATATTTTTTGTATGCTTTTACTCATTCTGTACATTTCTGGAACTGGGGCACTGCAGAAATAACACAGTTTGACACAGCTCTAACGAGATTGTTGCACTGTTCTTAAATAGTAGGATAGAAGTGGGATTGCAATGGTAATCACCAGACCAACTAGATTACCGCACTACACTCTTATAATGCTGCTATTCCACTTTAAGTTTCTGGCTGTCTCTCGTTGCATTCTGGGATTTGCAGTTTAAGGAGGAGCATTTAGGATTCTCAGCCAGAGAGCTCTTAGGCCTCACTGAACTACAAATCTCAGAATGCAGCAGGAGGCAGCCAGAGCAATAAAAGTGGAACAGCACCACTATAAGAGTATAGTGCAGTGATGTGGTATATTGTGACTAGGCAGTAGGTATTCTGTAGTCATTCTGTGCTTCTGCCACTGCTTTTAATGAATGTGAAAATCCCATGAATAGCTGTCAATTGCACAGTTAACCCCTTATTGAAGTATGTGCCAGAGGTCATTCAGGGTAATTCAGAGAGAATATAGTCTTTAACTCAGTTTTAAAACTGGTTAGAGAAGTGATGAGCCGTGCTCATGGGGGAAGAAGGTTCCAGGAATGAGGGGCAGCAAGTGAAAAGGAACGAATCTTGGATGGAGCAGTGGAAATCTTATGCTGGGACAGGAGGCCTTGACTACCAGAATGGAGGGAACAAGTAGGAATGCAAGGCAAGAGAAATTCAGAGAGATATGCAGGGCTTTAAATGTCAACAACTAAAGCTTATACTGAATGTGGAAGGGGAAGGGGAGCCAACGGAGGGAAGATAATAGAGGAAAAACATGGTCAAAGTGGTGAGTGGATGTAACAATATGTGCAGCTGAATGCTGGACAGAAATTAAAGGACAAAGGTGGGAGAGGAAGCCCTGTCAGAAAAAGATTACAACAATCTAGTCACAAGACCACTAGTCATGGACCAGTCTTGGCAGTAGAGGCCAAAAGAAATGGATGGATGTTAGCAATGTTGTAAAGAAAGAATCTACAGGCCTTGGCCGTGGCCTAGATCTGGGGGATAAATGACAGAGAAGAATAAAAAATGAAACTAAGACTGTGGGCTTCCTGGACCTGTCGAATAGAGATGTCGTCTACAGAAACAGAGAAGGAGTATTGAAGGGAGGACTTAGGTGGAAAGACAAGAAGCTCCGTCTTGAGCATGCTGAGCTTCAAGCGCCAATGCCACATACGCTGAGAGATAGCAGTCAGACAAGATGAAACTTGCTGTTCAAGTCCTGGCAAAAGATCAGGACTAGAAAGATATAGCTGAGTGTCATCGGCATACAGATGATAGGAAAAACCAAAAGAACTGATAGGTTTACTTAGGAACAATGTGTATAGAGAAAACAAAAGGCGACCCAAAACAGAGCCCCAAGGCACTCCAACAGATAAGGGAACAGAGAATGAAGTCTGGCCACCTGTGACCACTGTAAAAGATTTGTCTGACAAATAAGATTTAAACCAATTGAGAACAGAGTCTGAGAACCCGAGATCAGAAAGTATATCAACACCACTTTAACTGCTATGGCTAAATACTATGGAATTTCAGGAATTCTAGTTTGTTCTGGTACCCAAGCTCTTTGACAGAGAAGACTAAATGTTTCACAAAACTACAGTTCCCAGAATTCCATAGCCTTAAGCCATGACAGGTAAAGTGGTGTCAAACCAGATTATTTCTTCAGTGTGGATGCAGCCCAGGTATGTATATATATATATATATATATATATATATATTGAATCTCTGAATTGCTGCTACTGGTCTGTGCAGACCACACTGACTGAAATAGACCCATGGCCTGAATTGATACAAGGCAACATCCAACATTCCAGAATTTATAACAAGCATGTAATATAATTCATAAAGGGAATTTTCAGCTGCTGAGGCAGGAAAGAAGAACTTTTTCAGTTTTCATTCTACCATTTTTGGCTTTTCTTACTTATTTATCCATTTGTAAAGTGAATAAGAATTTGTACCCTGCCATCTTTTTTTCCACCAAACATTTCTGGTTGCTAAGCAGTCCCTTGGTTGCTAAGTAGGGTACGAACACTTAATTTGCTACATTCTCCCCCCTTTTCCCCTCACACCAGATTTTTAGAAATTGCAGATCTTGTTTAATCAATGTGTAAATTCATGCTTTTGATGTATTTTTCCTAAGAGCAATATTTTGATCATTCTTAATGATACTTAATGAAGTCACTGCATGATTTCTGATTGTACCTAATTAAAGCTTGTGACTTGCATTTCAATGTTATCATCATACAGTTTGAGGTCTATCTGATGAAACTTTACAAGGGCCCAACAAAATTAGGAAGTGCATAAAATGGATGGGTTTCTTGCCACATCAGCTGGAAATACATATTTCAAATTAAATCCAGGTCAAAAGGTGGGCCTTGAACTAAAAACAGGCACACAGAACTCAACCCGCTTAGCTGAAATTGGATGGTTTGAAAATTTCACTTGAAAAGCAAATGAGAGAAGAAAAAAAAGAAAAAGTTGAGTACAAGAGGCTGCCATTCCATTTAAGGTGGAATTCTGGAGAATCTTGTTGCTGTACAGAAGGGATGCCTATGATCCCCATGCAGGAAGCGGATCACTTCCACTGTATGTGGTTGCCATGGCAATGATCCGGGACTAAAAGGGGTGGCTATATGCCGCCAGTCTTGTAGAACTCCTTAGTCTTCAACAAGAGTAGGGCCATTGAATCAACTGGATTGATCTATGAGTCGACTCACCTTTCAACAACTGAATGGCTGTGATTGGGCAGCATCACATACTTCCATCCTAATCAAAATATAGCAACAGAAACCAGAATGTTGATCAAAGATTGGTGTTGTGAGAGTCTGTGTTTTTTGAGAGAGCGTGGGTCTCAAAAGATTTTCTGGAATTTTCCTTTCTAAGTCAGGGCCAGAGAAATTTCATTGGGTTTCCTTCTTTCCACTCGAAGATTCAAATGGAACATTTCACTTCTTAATGAAATTTTGTCCAAACTAAAAATTGTGTTTTATCTATCTATATTCCACATGACATATATTCAGGCATTTGATGTGGTATTGCTATCATCCATTATTCAAGTAGACAAAAATGTAGCCAGTTAGATGGGTTGTCTGTTAGAAAATATTTATTGTCTTGAATCCTATCACTGGTTCTAATCAGAGTAGACTAATAAAATCAATAGAATTGCTTATATGTCAACTCATCATTCAATAATTGATTCAATTAAGCTATTTTAGTTGGGGCTAACCATTTCAGGTCATTGCCTTGTCTTCTGTTGACTAAAAAGATGAAGGAAATGTGTTGGCCATTGATGCAACATTTCTTTATACTCTTTTCAAAATCTAGAGTGTTTTATGTTTCTGGAGCATCAACCCACATCCATCTGAAAATATAGGAATCCAAAACCCCTTGAGGAAAATGATGTAGGAAGAATTTTATTGATATTAAAGGCTGACTCAAAGAGACAGATTCATAGATTTGGAAGAGACCACAAGGGCCATCCAGTCCAACCCCCTGCCATGCAGGGAGACACAATCAAAGTGTTCCTGGTGGTATTAGCTGGAGGCTCTCACATGATTTCCCAGATTTGTGTGAGATGGATCCACTTGGGAAGAAACACCCACGTGATATTGGTGTGGCTCTTGTCATAGAGGAAAAGGCAGGCATAGATAGCAGATTTTGAACTTTCTGATGTTTCTAGTCGCTTTGACAAAACTGTCAAACACATCCTTCATACCCCCCCCCCCCCCCCCGCCAATGCTCTCTAGAGCAAAGCCACAGCAACTAATGACAATCATCGTAGCAGGCAGAGGACACAGCAGGAGCCCACAAAAATAAATCTATTACTCAAGACAAAAAAATAAGCCACACAGCTAAGCTGTCGGACTCGTTAATGTCTCAATTGGCTGTATTCCCTACAGAATTCTGAATTTCAATTAGGAAAACAAAAGGCAAGGGAAAAGAGGGAGTAGAGGCAAGACTAGGGAAGGATTTTTGCTTCTTAGGGTCCGGTTTTCCACCTTGATTCATGATGGTTGGTCACCCATGGCCAGAAGAACAGTAGTTGGGATTAGCTATATGCCATTTGAAAAAGACTCAGACTTTTCTAGAGACTAAGACAAGAGAAGGGAAATTATTAACTACAGTTTGGACCTACCATGGCATCTCCTAACTGGACCAATTGTTTTTGCTCAGTGTCTTTGTTTCTAACTTTTCCCACCATTTCTTTTTCTGTTGGTACATAATAGGTTTGAAGCTTTCGCTGCTGCCACACTGAATTGATGCTGCTTGACAACATTTTAACTGCCATGGCTGCATCCAGTGGAATCCTGGAATTTGTAATTTGTTGTGGCAGCATTTCTCTCTGACACACAAGGCTGAATATCTCACAAAACTACAAATCCAAGAAGTCAATTGAGTCATGGCCATGAAAGTGGTGTCAAACTGCCTTAATTCTGCAGTGTAGATGCAGCTTTTGTTTCATTGTCCACCAGAAAATGTCACAGCTCATTTTCTTTTACCTCCTCCACCTCCTTTCCATCACCAGGCATGGGTGTATGTGGCATGGGGTGGATGAAAGGCCCTCTCCAAAAGAGAATTCTCCTTCCCCATATTATTTTTTTCCTGCATTTCTAAGTGTGAGACTAAGGCTGCATCTGCACTGCAGAATTACTGCTGTTTGACACCACTTTAACTGCCATGGCTCAGTGCTACAGAATTCTGGGATTTGTAGTTTTGTGAGATATTTAGCCTTCTCTGTCAGAGAGTTCTGGTGCCACATTAAACTGCATTATTTCTAAAGCATGGATGTCACCACTGAAAAGCCTGGGTACTAACTGTTATATTTCCTGTGTTCGCTTTCCCTTGTTAATTTTGACTGCCCCTTTTATTTGAATGCCTAAACTGTATTTCTAAGTGTTCATCTGATGTCTTAAGTTACTGCAATACTAGAAATTTGTGGATGAAAGTAAAATTTCAGTGGGGGGGGGAGCTGTGTCCTCTTTCTCCTCCTCCTTGTATAGTTCTAGCAATGTACATAGTATTTTACAAATAAAATAAACCAAAATAGTTGGTCTTGACAAAGGCATATAATCCAGAATATATGTATATGCACACATAGAGAGAGGGAACGAAGGTATAATAAATATATAAGTGTATACACTTGTAAAACAAATACAGAGAAAATACAAAAAATGCAATACAACATAAAATAAACAGACTAATATACATATTGTTCAATATAATATAAAGGAAACTGGCAGATACATACAATCAAAATGTACAAAATTATAAAACAATATTAAACTAAAATTCCAAAAGCTTTGCAAAACAAGAAAGTTGAAAACTGAGGGAAGGAGCAGTCTGCAAATGTTCAGGGAGGCAATTCCAAGATTATGGAGGAGTGACTGAAAAAGAATGACGCTGAGCCAAGGAAGAGGAAACCCTTGGTTGAATGAGAAACCTAGAGTTTCCAGAACAGAGATCTCAGCCAGGCTGGTAGAATATAAGAGCAAAAAGAGAAGGAGGAGCTTTGAATGTTAAAGCAAGAAACTTGCACTGAATCCTAGAAGAAACAGAGAAAACAGAAAGCAGAGAGAACCAACAACAGAAGAATGAAACTAGACAATCAGTGGCTAGATTTTTTCAATCATTATTTTATTTTATAAAGTGGATGCCTCTGGAAATGGCCACTTTTTTTGGTAAAGCTCAACTGAGGAGAATATTCATGTTAGTAGTTGTGTCATTTGTGCCCAGATGCGAGGAACATCTGTCACATTATATATATATATATATATACTTTTGTGGAACTGTTCCCATCTCCGTTTGGCAAGGAAACACCAGGTCCTACTGGAACAGTGTTAGTCAAGAGGGGAAGGTCTATAGTTCATGTTCTAATAGAGGCATTTCTGTGAACAGCGCTGCCCATGGCCTTGACAATGAATACTATTTGTCAAGCCATTTTAAATGGGGAAAAGTAACTACAGGAAGCCCATCTGGAGTGACAGAGAGAGAAAGAGAGACAGTGCATGGCATGATTTCTCTCCATCCCCACCTCTTTCTCTCTCTCTCTCTCTCTCTCTCTCTCATGCTGAGTTATCTAAGCCTGAGGTCCAGACACCCAAGCAAAATGTTTCAAGCTTCCTACTCATTAACTTATGAGCCTCTTTAAAGACAGAAGTCCAGTCTGTGCCAAGCATATGCCGAGGTCGTAATGAAGACAAATGTCCACTTGGAGCTGAGTTCAGACCACAGAATTCATTTTGCACTGGATCTTTTATTGCCATCTAATTAGAGTGACATTTGGTCAGTCTCGTTAGTTCGGGATTCACACCAGGGCCCTGGAGGTGAACATCCAATAAATCCTCGCTTCCAAAGTTGGTAGTTATTTTTTAACTGTTGCCTTAAAAAAACCCTTCTTTCCTGATGAGTCTTTTTTTTTTTAAAGGGGTGGGGGGAGAAAAAAAGAAAGAAAAAGAAAGAAAGAAATTTTGTTTCATTACCCTATAACACTCAACAAAGGATGACTATAACTCTTCCAAATAATGTTTTTAATTGCTTAGGTTTGTAATCAGTGGAGACTTTGACTCTTGTTTGTTTGTTTTTTGGTCCACAGATAAAATAACATCTGGGAGGGGGTGTTGCCCATTATAGTAGAACACACTGTTATGAGTGTATTAGTAGTATTTGGATCTGAAATTGTACAACATAAATAATAGAACATAGTAAAAAAGTGGGACTCTTTCTTTCTTTTTTTAAAAACAATCAATGGTAATTATAGTGGGATCTTGGTATCCTCTGAATTTTGGTTCCAGGCCTCCCTGTAGATACCAAAATCTGTGGATACACAAGTCTCATTAAATGCAATGGCATAGTTAAATTGTTCTCCTTATATAAAACAGCAACACAAAAAGGTTTCCTTTGGAAATTTATGCAATTTTTGAATATTTTCAAGCCATGGGTGGTTGAATCCATGGGTAAAAAATATCCTTGGATATAGAGGGCTGACTGTACTGTGAAAATTGTGGATTGGAAAAGCAATTAAAAGTAGCAGAAGTATTCTGAAATACTTGCTTGCTTTTTTGAAAATTTCTAACACCTACATTCCTGAGTGAACTTCAGATGGGGGGAAAGGTGATGATATGGAGACATACACCCCTCCTGTTGTTTACAGAAGTACTCTATCGGGGGGGGGGGGGATGAATCATGACTTTTCCAGATCAGATCAGAAGTCTGACAACATCAACATTTGGTTTATTGAATTAATATTTCACAGTGATATTTGAGGTTGAAGATAAATACATTTTAGTAAGGATCTATACACTGTTTCTTGACATTTTACTGCCTCTGTCAAAAGAGGTTTATCTTCACAAAGTTTCCAAATAGCTACAGATACTTCTCAGAGACAAACATCATTGTTTCCTTCTTGGACTGATATAATCTTACATATCTACCATGCCCCCTGAAAATAACCATTCTTATAAAAGGCCTGCAGCCGCCCCCTTTTCAGCCAGATTGGGGCCATTGTAACTGTATGCCGCAGCCCCAATCTGGCCTTTCCAGGGTACTATATGGTGCTTTTTCAGCACTGTGTGTGGTGTGGCATGCGACACCCCAGCCAGGGCATGCATCATAGAGACTCTACACACTGGCCCTGCCACCCAGCAAGCCTTTCAGGTTGGTGTATACAGGCTCTTAGTCTCATAAGAGTAATCGAAGTCAGGCTTAGTTAGGACTTGGATATGGGAGCGCCAACCTAGGTGTTTGTACCAGGTTACATGTGCCACTTGCCATTGCTAACATTGTGTTTATTATCTGGAGGCAGGTGTCAGGACCTGAATCTTTCTTCTTGTCTGCTATGGTTTGGAATGTTGGTTAAATGGTATAGCTCTACTTGCTTGTTATTTGCTGGCCTATATTGTGTTATACAATACTTCTGTTAAATGTCAGACATGTAGTAGTGTGTTAATTGTTAAAACTGTAGACCACATTCCTTTGTGGTTATGGGAAGGGAGCTGAGGCTGTGCCAGGAAGATCCACGGTCAGAGAACATCTGGAGTGAGAGGAGGAGGGGAGTCCCTTGGGAAAGGGGAAAGAAAACAATGTTTTGCTTATCTGACAAATGAGGTATGGAATTGTGTATGCCTTAAATAAGCTATGCTAACATTTGCTGGTTATTTCTGAAAACAAGTGTCTATGGAGAACAGCTGTAATTTTTGAATCAAGATTTTCTTTGTTTTCACTACCCAAGTGTAGCTTTCTGAACTAAGGGGTTCTTGTATATGACGTGGAATAGCATAGACAGAGGAAACAACTACATAATTGACCTGCCCCATGTGATGTGACTTGTGTAGACAAAGATGACTTGTATGGTGTAAGCTGGACAGACAACCATGTGACAAATACCTCTCTTACACTTTAAGTATGGGTCCTTGAGTACAAGTTGTTGAAGATTGAATTTGTTGTTTGAGTACTGCTGTTCTCCAGATTTGATTGCACTGCAAGTTATCACATGGAAAAAAGCAACAAACTAATCTTCATCTTCCACTGGCACTATGCATCTCTTATTGCAATACAGTGAATCCAGTGTCAATTCTACACTGTTCCTCCTGCAGCTGCTCCAGTCTCCATGTGAGCCATCCAGGTGCAGGGACCTGTTTCCATCAGAGGTTCCAAACTAAGAAGTTCTTATGTAAACTGGATTAACCTACAAGAGGGGTACCTGTAAAACCAGTGGGTTCATTGCTCCCATGGTGAATGATCCACCAGCCACCCCTTCAGAATGCATCATACAGTGTGCAGGCCATTCATGGACTTGGTGGTGAAAAGGCTCTGTATTTGCCTAGAGGTCATGATGACAGTAAATGATCTCTGAACTCTTACGTAGGTGTCAGTTCATTTCAAATCTAATGTACTGGTTATTTGCCTTTACATAGTCTGTGGAGGGGATGTGTTGCCTGTTCATTTAATTCACAAGTAAGGTCCCCAGACCTTAGGGCCTAGACTCTGTTCTCCATTCCTAAAAGCAAAGAAAAGGAAGGTCAAGATGAGGGCACTACCTTGAACATCTCTCTCTCTCTCTCTCTCTCTCTCTCTCTCTCTCTCTCTCTCTGTTTTGACTGGAATAGCATCTTCAGTGCAACTGTTCTTGATGTTTATGGCATCATGCTCAATGACATCATTAGGATCTGTTTCCTATGATGTCTCTGGGTGTCATCCTTACATTTTAGGTTTGGCCCTAAAATCTCAGGGACTGGGATAGCCCTAACCTAACTGGTGTATTCATAAGCCTTGCTGAAATGTTGATTGCTTTGACAATTCTTTTAACCCACACAAGGACCTCAAAATTAATCCTCAAATTTTGCCTTTGACAAAAGTCACCATCAGCTTCTAGATCCCCCTGCAAGCTTTAATAAAATAGCTTAACCCTGGCTCCTTGCTTTGTCCCCCCACTGCCTTCCCAAGTGCATTAAATTAGTCATTTAGTGCATTATTCCCCTTATCAGTTATTTGTTCTGCTGACTTATGGGGGAAACAGAAATTGGTGTAACAAATTTGCCCTTTGAACAGGTTTATTATTGCATTATTCCTTTATGGGGTCTGCAACATAATTGCACAAAACGATGTTGTAAATCCCCACCGGAAATGATCTTCCCTCTCTGGCCCAACACCCGATGTCTAGAGGACATACAAGGTATGTTTCCCCTTGTCTGCTATTACCGGGATCTCCTGCATGTTCTTCTCTGAGCATTAGAGGACACAGTGAACAGGGGACAAAGATTAACCGATCTGAATGGTGAGTGGAAGAGAGTAATTTTTTGAAAGGAAGCCAATGGACTCTTCGAGCAAAACGAACTACCGGCAAAACATTTTGTTCGCAACAAAGGTTGAATCAAAACCCTATTCCCCCAGCATATGAATTAGGAGAACAATTGTGTGATTATGATTAAAAAAAAAGAGAGAGCATTACATTTTATGTTCTGCTATAATTGGTATTTATGACAATTTATGTAAACAGTAATGAAGCCTATGTGATTTTTGCGGGGAAATTGCATTATGACGCCAATGATCGTTACTGTTAATTTTCCTGAAGATGATGGCAATCAGCAGGCAGAGTTTCATTGTAAATAGGTTAATTTAAAATTCAAACACTGCTGGTATTTCAAAATGAGTTCACATTTGATTTTTGAAAGTCAAGGATGTCAGGGGTGGGGTGGGGGGACTGAATACGTTTCCCTAATTTGCATCAGAAACTATTAAAATAAGAAGGCAAGAAAAGTTGGTTTCATACGATAGAATGTGTTTTGACAGGTTTGGTTGCAAAGCTGGGCCAAATCCCCCCCTCATTCATTTTTTGTCTGTTGGAATGAGGAACGTGGGAGATTTAATGGCTGGGGAAGCTCAAATTCTCAGACTGTCTGTGAGCGTGTTGTCTTAGTGTTGTCTTTCTCTCATTTTACTTTTTTTAAAACTTATAATCACTGGTAGTCACAGTGGAGTGAATCCAACTCAAGTTCCAGCAGACTTCCTGTAACAAAATGTCATATGAAACTGATGCTCTATCATGATGTAATGTCATTTGTAGGGGTATTCTGTCCCTTTGGCTTAAAAAAGAAAAGGACAAACCTAGGCACTATCACCGACAAGAAAGAGCAATATTGCAATCCCTCCCGGAGATTAAATCAATTTTAAGGGACTAGCTCCCTATCATCATGGAATTGCAAAATGTCTGAGCCCAACCCAAGGTGACGGCTAGCAGCTTTAGAATGTGGATTATGAGTTAAGAAAGAGAAGCAGATAGACAGCTCATCTGCACTCACTGCCCATATTTTGGTATTGAAGAGGGAGAAGTGGGGCAAAGGAGGAATAGCAACAACAAGTAGAGGAGGTGGAGAAAGGGAAGAAGAATTATCCAAGTGTTGTCAGGAAAAACAAAACGACTTACATAAAGGAATAAAGGAGGGAGTAACATGGAGAAAGTAATAAGAATCAATTTCAAATGATTTTTCAATTTAAAGTTACATTTTAAAAACAATATGCAGAGGGATCATGTAGCATGTTTAAGACTAAGGAAAGAAAGGTCCAAAACACACTGCAGAAATAATCCAGTCTGAGACAGCTTCAACTACCCTGGCTCAGTGCTAGGGAATCCTGAGAATTGTAGTTTACTTTGACACCAGAGCTCTCTGACAGAGAAGGCTAAATGTTTCACAAAACTATAGTTCCCAGAATTCTCTATCACTGAGCGAAGGTGATTAAAATGGTCTCAAACTGGATTATTTCTGCAGAGTTCGTACAAAGAAGCTGGTAGCATGAACTTCTTTCCATAGACTTGAGTCTACTTTCTCAGATGCATGTTGACCCATGCATCTGAGGAAGTAGGCTCAAGTCTACAAACCATTATGTTTCCACCTTCTTTCTTTCCTTTAGTCTCAAGGGTGTTATCCTTTTGATGATGATTTTCCAGATTGTGCTTCCTACATGGCCAAATGGGATTAGACTGGATGGCCCTTGGAGTCTCTTCCAACACTATGATTCTAAGCAACACAGTGAATTACAGTTAACTTTGATAGCATTGTAATGAGCAAGGACAAAAAATTACTTATTCTCAAGCACCGTAATGAAAAAAGATCAAATTACTACCCAAGTTGTGGGTTGGGTGTTTTTCTATGTATTAGTTACATGTATGTTCCACCTTTCCTTTAGTGAACCCAGATCAGTGTGTAGGGATCTCCTCTGCTCCAATGTGTCATCAAAAGAACCTGGGGAGGTAGGTCAGAGTGAAAAAGTCTGAATGACTAAAAAAAAACAAAACATGCTTTTTTTGGAGGGGGTATTTTTCCCCTGCCCAGAACTAACTCTGTGTCTCTTCTGCTCACCATTGTCAGCTAACAGACTGCCAAAAAATTAGAATAAATATATCCCAATTTTCAGACTATTATGTGAAAGATTTTGGGGATGTCTGGAATGGGAAACTACCAAGTTTTCAAGAGCTCCCTGACCTTTTTGCATGGGTTTGGACAAAAATTACTTTAAAACATGAAAATATATATTCAAAAGCAGGTGGAGATTTGTGGGGCTGACTAGGTCCTCCAAAGGCCACAGAAGTGTGGTTTGGGAGCCATTTGTGGCCCATGGGCCCTACTTTCCTCATCCCTGTCCTCAAACAATGAGACCACTCCTTTCTTCCATTTCTCTTGCCAAAGTTTATTCAACACACTTTCCTATCCTTAGCTTCATTTGAACAGAAGCCACTATAAATGATACATTTCACCATAAAATAGATGGAGAATGAGAGAGCTTGGGAGCCAGCTCTGTCTAACGGCAGCGATGCCACCTTCTACATATCTTCAGAGCAAGGTTGCTTTCAAGGACGACATTAACAACTTGTTCACAATCTAATGACACATTTAGATTAGAGCTTGCAATGTACATAGCCATTCTCTCTCTCTCCCCCCACCCTTCCTGTTCATTGCCAGATAAGATGTCTGATAGGAACATCTCCAGTAACCTTTCAGAATTCATTTATTTTGGGAGAACTAAAATAATAAAATGCCAAATGAATTAAGAATGATATTTCTTATAATATCAAGTGAAGACAATTTAAATAGCACATATGCACAGGCTTCTTGTAACAAATGATCTCTTCATTAGGGAGTCCAGGGAGAGGGAGGGAACAGGAAGAAATTGTTATTTATCTATGTTCTTGCCTGGACTCAGAGAATTCTGCAATGAAGAAATTCACCCAGTAAAAGGATCTATTAGAGGAATGTCATTGTGATCATGGTGAGAAGCAGCAAAAGCCAGTGGTTTTCATTGGGTAGCAAATCCGTTCTGGGGTTTACACTGAACTTGGAGAGATCGAGTTCCCTTCAAGACAGCTCTGAGAAAACCAGGAGCACATTTACTGCCCCACTGACATAGGTGCCACCAATAGTTACTAATGGGATAATGTGGCACACATTACCCTGAACAACTTCAGATTAGTTTGAAATGCATAGTTATTTATACTTAGTTTGTTTCTTCAATAATGAAGCTATGTCTGCATTACCAGTTTTGGTGAAAAGGGAATTTTATGTGAAACAACAGCATTTAATTAAATTATATTGCATCACAATTGTTGCCAGTGTGGTGTAATGGCTTGAGCATTGGAATATGACTCTGGAGACCAGGGTTCGAATCCCTGCTCAGCCACAGAAACCTGCTTGGGCAAGTTAAATTCTCTCAGCCACAGAAGAAAACAAAAGTCAAGAACAAATCTTCCAAAGAAAAGCCCATGATAGATTCATCTTAAGGTCACCATACGATGGAAATGACTTGAAGGCACACAACAAGAACAATAACATTGTAAGATAATAAGAGATGCAAAAGGATATTGTGGCCGGTTACAAACCGGCATTTGGGACGTCCGGAGGACATCCCATTTTAAAAAAGGGGCGTCTCTTCTAGACGCCCCTGGGCCTAATACGGACTCCGTCCGTACAAGATGGCGCCGGCCCTTTTACATGGCCGGCGCCATCTTTGCGTATCAGACGCTGAGCGTCCATACGCGTCGCATCCTTTGTGACGTAGCGAGTGCGCCCCTGGCGCCTCACTACGTCGCAAACGCGACTCTAAAAGAAGCTCCATTTTGGAGCTTCTTTTTCGGTCTGCACGGGAGCCACACCGTGTGGAGGCTCCGGCTCCCCTGTGGACTAACCGGCAGCGGCAGCAGAGCGCCACAAAGTGGTGGTCTGTAACCCGCCTGTGGCACCTTTAAGACTAACCCAGAAGAAGTAATTTGTAGTATATGCTTCCACAGACTGGGTCTAGTTCATTAGATTTTGGAGTGAAATGCTCGTGGAGACATTTACACCAGTGTATGGTTGGAGTGTATACATATGAACAGTAATAGAAATACAAAACCTGTGTGCATGGTGATGTCTTTATACCTTTTGCAATGTAACTTAGACCAGCTATTTAATTGCTTACAGAGTTATAGACCTCTAATGGTAGAGGAGGAATATCGCATGGCCCAAGTACTGCCTTATTCTGTGCTTTGTGTTGCTTGCCTCCTGCTCCATTGTGATTGTTCAGTTGTTGAAAAAGTGACTGAGAGGAAAATGTGTTTCATTCTGCTGGCCAACAGCTTTGCACCAGAAGCTTGCTGCTTGACTTGGAATGTATCTTTCAGAGTTATCTTTTTTAAAATAACAAAGAACAACTGCAACAACAACTATTGTTCTTATTGCTGAGTAGGGATCTAAAGGGTATTCACAAATGTTTTTGTTCTCAACAGGAAAGACTGTCTCAAAATGTTAAATAATAATAATAATAAATATGGGTTTTATACAGTCAATTGTCATAAGAAGTTTTACCCCTCTCAAGGAGAAAAAAAGAACAGAACCTTTTCCCACCTTGTTTTGCAGTAGGCTTTTGTTTGGTTTGGTTTGCAAAATATATTTCTAATGAATTCACTCTGGACTTTTGTTTGGACTTTAAATCAACTATCCAGACTGCTCAAAACTATACCCAAAATAGATTTAGCACCTATGATAGTGTCTTTACAGTTTGAACTAAAACCTAAGGTGGAATCAGCACCCCATGGGCATTGGGTCCATCAGCCATTCTAATAACTGTCAGCAATGGGCTTCCCATAATCCCTCACCTTTAGATATTTGAGTGAAGGGAGCCATAAATTACTGGTTTAGGGTTGGAAAAAAAAAATCATTCACTGATTTCCCCTCCAAAACTAACTGGTTCCCTGTTTCTCCAGAAACTAAAACTAGAGCCATGAGGTAAAAATGGCAAGGGAGTACATCTGACCTAAATGTTAAATTTGTATTTCTAATGGAAAGAGCAATCTGGCAGTGTAACTGACTGCTTCAGGATTTAGGTGGAAACCTGGTGGCTGAGGGGATGTCTGTTCTACTCTTTGGTATCTCCATCCAAAAAGAGGATCAGGTAGAAATCCTTGCTACACAGTATATGAGGGATGGACAAGATCCAGGGTGGGCAGTTGGGGAATTCTGGCATCTGTAGTACAACAATAGTGGTCCTCCAGAAGTTGTGGGATTCAACTCTCATCAGCCTTGTCCAGCAGAGCCAATGAGAGGACTGATAAGCACACTTTGAGAACTACACATTTGTCATCCATGGAATAGATGATGTGCAAGGTCCTTTCCAAACCTGTAAGGAAAGTACCTCTTTAAGGCTACAATCCCAAGATCTGACCATGCTGAACAGGGAATCCTGGGAGTTGCAGTCCATATGAACTGTTTGAAATGAACTTATCATTCCAGTAGGAAGTGCAAGGAGATAGAATTACCTGTGTAGCTCCAGACTCTGGCCAAATTATGCATACTCCTAAATCCTTTTGACTAGAGTAGACCTATTGGCTCAGTTGGATCTACTTAAGTATTGACTTATTGTTCAACAATTGTTCAGTTGAGATTAACCAACATAATCTCAACCTTTGTTTTTTCTGTGTCAGAAAAAATGTCTGCTGATTACTAAAATCAGTTCAGTTTGTGAGGATGAGACTGGTGGAAACAGCAGTATATAATTCAATAAGATAACATGAACTAGCTTACTTGCTAATTAGCTTACTTGCTGTTCACCGCTATGATCTTTGGAATAGCGGTATATAAATAAAACAAATTATTAATTATTATTATTGAATGTCTAAGAGTTCAAAACACAAACTAAGAAGCTCCTGCTTCATCTCTTGTTTCTCAATCAAACTCAAAATGATACCTGGTCTAGCCCATATTTCTGTTTACTCAGAACAAAGGAACAATGATATTGGCTTCAGTTGCAGAATCCCTGGAAAGATAGTGGTTGTGCACTCTGAATTATTTTGTCACATTAATGCTAAGCAGTTTTGACCATGGTAATACACTGCACTCAGATTGCAGATTACTCTTTGGATCTGAAAATTACAACAGATGTTGTTGTGCACTCCTTGGCATCTTTAGCCAAAAAAGAGATCAGATAGGACTCCTGGAAAGTGCTTCTGAACTCCTGAGAGAAAAAATCCTGAATGGCATTATCAATCAAAACAGACAACACTGCACTATAAGGAAAGTTATTTTTTAAAGCTTCATCTCTCAAGATCTGACCATGTTGATCAGGGAATCCTGGGAATTGCAGTCCAAAAGGTTATACGTAGTGTTTTTCAAAACTCTGCCTAGTGGAAGCAGTAATCTAGTCCTAAATTAGTTTAATGTCTTCACTTTCATTTCCATTCATTTCAATGAGAAACTTGCCATTAAGGATTTAATTCTTTCACTAAGTTTCTTCTCCAAGGAAGAAATGAGTAATATCAGCAATTTTCTTCTAGGGAGGTTTTTGAAACTCATACAGTTTTAAAAGTTATTTCCAGTACAGGACTTATTCTGCACAAAATGTGTACATGATAGTTTTGCACAGAAGAAAAGCATTCTCTACATGAAAAAATAATATATCAATGTAGAAATAAAATTCCTGTTCAGAAAATGCAGTTCTCTGTGCAGAAAACGATGTCATTTATGCAAATCAACAATGTGTGAATTTTTCACACAATAAATCCTCAATTATTGCATTTTCTTTCTAAGAAATTACATTTTCTGCACAGAAATTTATATATCTGCATGGAAATATCATTTTCCATGCTGGAAAGTGTGCTTTCTGCACATAAAATGCTGTTTGATTGGGGTTTGTTTTTTACCCAAAACAACCTCATGCAAATTTTCTGCAGAATAAATAACAAACTGTGAAGATTCTTGGCAGTCCAGGATTCTTCCCCTCGTGGCTTCTTAACACTAAAAAACCCATACTTTTGACTACTGGAAAATATTTTTGAATTTTTTTCCATCACTACTTACAGTCCCAACTATCTCCCAGTGTTATTTTTGATGGGTTTCTACAAATCCCACCTGCATTTTCTGTCTTCCCTTTTTCTGTCCCAAGTTTCAAGACTTTCATTTCTTCTTGCACTGAAGTTTGTGTTCATTTTAAAGGCACTTTCCTAATTCATGTAAGGACTGTATCCAGTTTACACAACTTCTCCCTCTGAGTGATGTCTATTTGTGCATAATTGACCTCATTTTAGCTGTTCACATTTTGAATTGTGTTTGTTGTTTTGCACACATGGAACTTCTCAGACCTTCCATAGAGGCAAAATGCACTAGGCCATAGTCTTGGACAAGTTTCCAAATAATTTTTTGGATCAATGGGTTTCAGACATGTTTTAAACTGCTGTAATTGGGCTTATTATGCAAACGGTGAACAGCCTTGCCATTAGATGACAACATTTTGCTACTTGTCAAAAATGTTTCTACTTGTTGGAGGTTTTCTACAAATAATGATTTTGAAAGTTAGAAAGAATCTGAGATGGGGGAAATAGAAGTTTCATTTTAGTTCCTGCTCCATCTTAGTTTCCAACTCAGGGCATCTATTCCTTCCTAAGACAGTGCTTTCTTGGAACATTGCTAATGATGCAAAATTTTTGGACCCCATTTAAAAATGTTCATGTCATTTGCAAAGCTGTGTTTGCTTTGGAGCAATGTAAAGTTCTAGGTTTGTGGAAATAGCATAAATCTTACTGCATTATGCCTGTAAGACTGGCTATTGGGAACGTGCATATGGTCAAGGAAATACTTGCCCTCACTTTCAGTGGACAAATTTATTTTGAAAAGCAAAGTCTTTCCTTTGATGTTCCAGTTTCATTAGCATCATTGCAAATGTCATCATTTGTTCAGAAAGGAGTAAGCAAGCATTTACAGCAAGAGATAAATAACATTTGCATCACAGATAGGATGAATAAGAGAGAGTACACATGACCCCCTCGATCCTTGTGTGTGCTTTTTCATGGAAGAACTGGCAGTGCTTTCCACAGAACAATATACACTCCACTTACCAACAGGAATATATTTTGAAAATTCACAACAAAAATGTGTCTAAAAGACACAAACATATTTTAGGTAATGGTTCTGTGTGTCCACAACAGTATACAACTGAAAATGTGTTTTTAAATTTTATTTTATTTTATTTTATTTTAATATTATATATCAAAGAAGAGGTACAGAAAAAGATTTTACAGAATGGAGACATCCACAACACAAACAGAATGGGGCAGAAAATGGGGTATGTTGGTGATCAGTGTCCTCAGTTAGCTGGTCTGCTAGGCAGCTTCAGCAGCACAAAGTAGAATTGTGCAAGGGTTTTGTCTAAATCCTGAGTACCAAAGCAAATAAGACTGATTTGAACCACTTTTAAATTAGCTTCAGATTAAGGATATAGTTATTCTCCAATTTCCTCCTGATAGAAGCGACAAGTAATTGTACCAATGTTCTTCCATCTGCAAGAAAGACTTCAAAACCAAAAGAGTTTTCAAAATCTATTCACAGTTTATTCTGCAAAAAATTCCCATGTGGTTGATTTGCATGGAAAACAATGTTTTCTGCAGAAGAAACAACATTTTCTGTGTAGAAATATTATTTTCTATGCAGAAAAAAAAAGCTGTTATCTTTGCAGGAAATTGTGTTTTCTATACAAATCCACCATGGGTGAATTTTGTAAAAAATTATTTTCCAATCACAGCATTTTCTGCACAGGAAATAAGTTCTTTTGTACAGGAAATACTATTTCTGCATGGTAACATGGCAAGCATGTGTAGATTTTGCATAGAATATGTCCCTAACTGTGAAGATTCTCATCAGTCCAACGTTGTTCTTATCTCATCTCAAGACTTGAAATACCTTGCTGTTTTTTTAAAAAATATATTTTAAAACATTATTTCCACCGCTACTCCAGATCAGATATGTCTGGCCCAATTTGTTTTCACAGAAGAATGGCACATCACAGTACTTCTGTCCTAGGAAAATGACCAAGAAGGCTGATAACAATACACAGCTCTAAACAATGTCCAGAATGTAATGCAATTCAGTAAAGCAAGCAAGAGAGTCCAAAAGCAAAAACCAAGAGAGTTGGCAGAGATCCAGGGTTCCAGAGAGTGATGAGACATTTAGGCAAATCCAAGGTCAAGATGTCCAGGGAGACAAGGCCAAAAGCAATCTGTGGAGCAGGGTTTCCAGACAAGAAACAAGAGAGGTCAGGATCAAGTGTGCTTTCCCAGGAAAGCTCAGATAATCTCTGACACTTAGGCAGGCATTCTGCACCTGTTTAAATTCCCAAGCTGCAAGAACCCAGCTGCTGTTGATTAGCTTGGCATTTTAGATACAGTGGTACCCCGGGTTACGAAATTAATTCGTTCCGCGGTTAATTTCGTAACCCGAAATACCTTCGTAAGCCGAATTCCCATAGGCGCTAATGGAAAAATAGCTCTCTGCTGCCCTCCGGTGGCGGAAAATAGCGCCGCGGTTTTTTCGTAACCCGAAGAAACCTTCGTAAGCCGAAGCAATAAATCCCTATGGGATTTTTTCGTATCCCGAAAAATTCGTAACCCGGCGCATTCGTATCCCGGGGTACCACTGTAAAGGCTTCCTCGAATGCTGGAGGCCTTCCCTTTCTGCTTGATGCTGGCTGAAGGTAGGTACTGTAGGTGCTGCTGTCATCCATGCCTGAAGGTTCTGCTGCCAAGAGGCTTGTCTGCTGAGTCTCCTGGGAGGCCACAGGCTCTGCTGGATCTGGCAGAGCTTCAGGCTCAGGTCCCAGTGGAAGCTCTAGCTCAGCCTCCTCATCCTCAGAGTCCTCAACCTGGCTGGGCATGACAACTTCAGACCAACGTGAAGATTAAGACATTAAAATTAAGTAGAAAAAAAGTGAAACTACATGTCTCCAAGGGCATGATCTTATAATGAACCTGGAATCTGAAAACCAGCCTATTAGAGCAAGAATGGAAAGAAGAAAGAGTTTCCACTGACATATTTTGTTTGGTCAGTAGAGGTTCAGTGCAGAATTGTGGTCAGTGTTTCAACTGGGACATTATAACATTTGGACCGTATTCACTAGGCCAGTGATGGTGAACCTTTTAGGGGCTGAGTGCCCAAACTAAAAGGTCTTGCGGCGCCGGGTGTGTCTCTTTCTCCTCCTTTCCCAGTGCTGTTGAAGAGGCAGCTGGAGACCAGGAAGGATCGGAAGGAAGAGGTGTATGCCTCTTATTCCTCCTCTCCCAGTGCTGTTTCCAGCCTTCAGCTGACTCCAAAAAGGAGCTTCTTGTCTTTCCTCCTAAGCCCACCCATCAACACTCCTTTTCTGTCTCTGTAGACAACATTTCTATTCAACCAGTCCAGCAAGCCCGCAGTCTTGGTTTTATCTTTGATTCTTCTCTGTCGTGTACCCCTCAGATCCAGACCACAGCCAAGGCTTGTAGATTCTTTTTATGCAACATTGCCAAAATCTGATCATATCTCTCCACCTCTTCTGCAAAGATCCTGGTCCATGTCCTAGTGGTCTCACGACTCGATTACTGTAATGTCCTCCTGGCTGGGCTTCCTCTTTCTCACCTCCGTCCTTTAATTTCTGTCCAGCATTCAGCTGCACGCATTATCACATCCGTCCACCGCTCTGACTATATCTCTCCTGTGTTGGCATCCCTTCACTGGCTCCCTCTCCCTTTTCGTATTCAGTATAAGCTCCTGCTGTCGACATTTAAAGCCCTCCATGGGCTGGCCCCTCCTTACTTATCAGACCTTATTTCTTCTCACCTTCCCACTCGGGCCCTCCGTTCTGGTAGTCAAGGTCTGCTGTCTCAGCCCAGGATTTCCTCTGCCCCATCCCGGATTCGCCCCTTTTCACTTGCTGCCCCTCACTCCTGGAACCTTCTTCCCCCGCAAACGAGCCATCTCTTCTTTAACCAGCTTCAAAACAGAGCTGAAGACCATCCTGTTCAGAGAAGTGTTCCCAGGCATTGCATAATTGTCACTTGCTTTTTGTTGTTCTTTTGTTGTCTGTTTTATTGAATCATTTCCTGTATTGCTATGTATTTTATATGTATTATCCTACTAGAGAGGCCCCTTCCCCACCACCTTTCCCTTCTCCTTTTGTGTCGTATCTTTTTAGATTGTAAGCCTGAGGGCAGGGAACCGTCCAATTAAAAAGATTGTATGTACAGCGCTGTGTAAATTTACAGCGCTTTATAAATAAAGGTTAATAATAATAATAATAATAATAATAATAATAATAATAATAATAAGGGAGGAGGAACAGACACACACCTCTTTCTCCTCTTCCCCTGCCACGTGCTGGGCAAAAATGTTGTCACGTGCCAGAGAAATGGCATCACATGCCTCACAAAACTACAAATCACAGGCCGTTAAAGTCATGTCAAGTAGCATTATTTCTACAATGTAGGCACACCCTATATCTCAGAGCTGATTCACCTAAAAGTCACCATCTGCCACCTCCCCTATGAGGAATAGAATCATAAAACCATAGAATCATAACACTTAATGGAATCCAAGGGCCATCCAGTGCATCCCTCTGCTTATGCAGGTTTTGAGCATTAAAGCACCCCAGAGGTGTACCCATATTATTATTTGAACAATATTATGCCGAACTACATGTAAAAGTAATTAGTTTGAGGCCATACAGTTTTATAATGGGCAGCATTTTAACCATCTATTAGCATGTTTTGTTTTTGTTTTTCAAATATAAGATTCTCAGAACGCTGATTCCAGCATCCTTTTTATACTGGACAATTAAAGTACTATGATTCCACTTTACCTGCTATATCTGTATCTTATGGGATCCTGGGTTTTGTGGCTTTGTGAGAGCCAGCATGGTATAGTGATTTACTTCCTTCATAAATGCTCTTTCAAATTCTATTCGTCTTCTAATTTCTTTACTGGAGTCTCTGTTCTGCTTAATGAGCCATGTATGAAAAAGCTTAAAATATTTCAATGTCTTCATCATCTCCTTTAAAGTGATGTAAATAATCTAGGGTCATTATTTTTGTTTTGTTACTGTTCAACAATAAACCTGCCTTTGCACTTTCTTCCTTGACTTTCATCAGTAATCATTCCAGGTCTTTGCTATTTTCTGCTTGTAGTAAGGTGTCATCTGCATATCTTGAACTGTTGATGTTTCTCCCACCAATTTCCACATGCCATTCCTCTGAGTATAATCTTGTATTACATATGTTCAGCCTACATGTTAAGCAGATGCTGGTTTGCCTGATCCCCTTTCCAATTGGAAACCATACTGTTTCTCCATAATCTAACCTGATGGTAGCCCGTAGTCCTGAGAACAGGTTGCATATCAGAACAATCAAATGTTGTGGCACACCCATTTCTTTAAGAGCAATGAATAGATTTTCATGACCTATACAATCAAAGGATTTGCTATAATCTATAAACCACAGGCTGATTTTTTTCTAAAATTATTTGGTGTGCTCCATTATCAAACATATGTTTGTAACGCGATCCCTTGTGCCTCCTCCTTTCCTGAACCCAGGTTGAATATCTGGCATTTTGTGTTCCATACATGTTAATAGTCTTTGCTGTAATAGTTTGAGGATCACTTTGCTTGCCTGAGATAAATACAATGGTCTTGTGGTTACTACAATGTCTGGTGTCCCCTTTCTTCAGGGCTGGAATTATTTTGAGCATTTCCAGTTTGGGCAATTATTTTGTTTTCTATATTTGTTGATAGACTTTAGTTAGAATTAGAGTAAATTCTGTCTCTATAGCCTGAAACAGCAATATTGGTATGCCGTCTATTCCTGGTCATTTTTTCCCCCAAGTGCACAGGTTGCAGATTCCACTTCACTTTCTAGGACTGGAGCTTTATCTTCATATGGTTCTACTTTGAATGAATCTGTCATCTTTTCTTCACCTGTATATAGTTATTCCATGTATTGTTTCTGTCATGAAATTTCCTTTTGACTTCCCGGATCTTTTGGAATAGGTCTCTTATTTTTCCCTTTTTGTTGTTGTCCTCTGTCTCTCTGCATTAGTCACTGTAGTATTTGTCTTTATCTATTTGTGCCATTTATTGAATTGTAGCATGCATGGTTATGAGTTTGTTCCTGTCTCCCTTTTATTATGCTTCTCCTCTTTCTTTTACTGCTTGGAGCATTATTATCTGATATCCATAGTTTCCTCTCTTTATTTTTGACTATTGTAAGTGTCCGTCTGCATTCTTCTTTTATTATGTCCCTGGCTTCTGAACATAGTTCTTCTGGATCTCGGTCTATTGGGCTTAGGAGTTCAAATCTGTTCCTTATATTGACAATAAAGTCTGTTAAAATATTGTTTAGATCTAATTTTGGTATGATGACTAGTTTTGTTCTTTTCTTAAGTTTTACTTTTATTTTTGAAATAAGTAATTCATGGTCTGTGCCACAGTAAGCACCCGATCTAGTCTTGGCCACCAAAATGATGCTTCTTCATCTTTTGCTTCCAATTATATAATCTATTTGGTTTTTGTGTTGTCTGTCTGGTGATGTCCATGTGCATAGCCCTCGCTTTGGCTGTATGAAAAAGGTGTTTGCCCTACCAGCAACACTTTTACTTCTCCTCTCACTGAAGCATGCAATCCCACCACTGTGGAAAGGTAGTGCCATTGGCTGGTCTGCTGAAATTAGTATGATTTTAAAAATGCTTAATGTTGGCAGGTTCTTTCTCAGTCTGTTTTTATTTCCCTCTCCCACTGTGAATTCATCTGTGTGCAAGTGTTTCTGTGTTTGTTTATTTACACCTGTGTTTCCTTGACTTCTGTCATTGAATGCTCTTTTCAACCCCCCCCCCCACCTATAAATATGCCTTTGGTATGACTGTAGTTTTGTGGTAGACATATTTATTAAAAATAGCTACAGTTGCCACCAAACAAAGACAACCACAACACTTGTTTGTGAATGATTAGGTGAATAATAATTTTATTACTGTCTCTGAGATCATTTTCTCTCCTGTCCCCCGAAGGTGAAATGTAAATGAAAGAGAAGCGGGAAATCAATTAAAAAAAGCCACAGCTCCAGAACATGAAAACTGGGAGGTGGAAGTTGGAGACAGGGGGTTTAATAATCTCCCACGCAAGCAAACACACACACTTCTTTTCTTTTGTTTTCTCCTTCCCACCCCCTTCTTTCCCCTTTCCTTTCTTTCTTGAGGCTTAAGACAAGTTTGGAGGCCAACCTCACTTTCTTAGTCTCTCCTCTGCACTCCACTGGCTTTTCTAGCCTAGAGCTAGCTTGTTATAACCTACTTAGGCAGTTGGAAAGTGTCAGTCAACACTTCAGAATCAATGGCTGCAGATGTGAGCTTGCATTCAATGCTGTTTCCCCCTTGGAAGTAATGAGCAGTTAATAGATTTTTATAATAATTATTTTAACCACACCATCTTGTGGAAGTGGGGGGGGGAGGAGAAGAAAGTTGCAGTAAAAGGGGGTCACTGCCCATGAAAATAGAAGCACAATCAAAATAAGGGGAAAGGGGAAAGCTAGGTCCAAGTTTAAGATTAATCACATTCTGACTAATAAATTCATCCTAGAGGGGATTTGTTTGTATGAACCTGCCATGTCAGTTCATCAGTATTTTTTTTCTTGCCAAAGGAAAGAAATATTCATCAGCCCTGCCACTGAGGGAGAAAAAGTTTACTTCCTTTTGTTCTGATTTTCTCAAAGAAATATCTTAGAACTGTAAGCCACCTTTGGAAATTCAATTCTTGTTTTCTCTCCCTCCCTCGAGTTAAATTAGATTTCCCCCCTCTGTTCCAGAATGCCCAAATACCTTCAAACCTTCCTAGAAGAACAGATATGGGACCACCAGAGGATGCCTTTTGGGTAACTTAGACATGCTACTCCACACTCCGGTAACCACCCAATTAGACTACTGCAGTGCACTTTGTCTGGAGCTGCTCATGAAGATGATTCATCCAAGGTTTATTTTAAAAATGATTAAAAAAACAACTTGTTTTCAATAATTACATTACGTTGTATTAAATTCATTTCAATTTTTGTACTCTCCTTTCTGAATCAGGATTCTTTTTTCAAGCAGTGCTCTTAGTTGTATTTTAAACTAACACATATATGAAATATTAAAGATGTTGTCCTGATGTAACATTCAATCTGATGGTTGCACTGGGGTTTGGGCCTGTTATTGTCCTTAGCTTGTTTCCAAGATTGGTGGACTGTAAGACTGGACTTAGATATTTAAGCTGTAATTATGTCCATAACCACAATCTGAATTGATGGATCAATTCAACAGCAGAGCATGGTTCCCACTATATTTGAGCCAATTGCATTTTTTCCCCTATAAAATAACCCACTTGTGGTTCACATTCACAAATGAATCAGTTCAAAATGGGCCCGCTCCAGCCAGCCAAAGGGCAAATTTAAATTGATTCCAATCTACATCTGGTTCACACTTGCGCAAAATCGATTTATCCAAAAAGACACAGAAAACATCAGCATCAAAAACATGCAGATTAAATGGATCTAGCACATGCCCCCCTCACTGAATCGCTTGAGCAATTCGGTTTAAGTGGGAACCAGGGTAATTTAATCAGTTCAAACTTTAAAAGGTAGTGGGAATGAGGTTTTAGGAAAGTTCATTTTTTTCAGACTGTGACTTGCAAAATTTCCTAATCAACTTCCCATGCTGGTGGCCATGCTGGCCAGTGAAGTCTGGAAGATGTAGTCCCAAAAACTAACTCCCCAAGTTCTGAGCTGCATTGAAGCAAACTACAATGCCCGATACAACGATACATATTTGGGGGGAAAGTGTGAATTAGATTTTAAAAACACACACACCACAATTCTACAAGCATTTGATGCAACCAGATGCAACTTGGATTGCATGAATATTAAAAGTCTTTGCTTATGTCTCATTACTGAAAAGAGACCAATAGCTTACTTTTTTCCAAAGCCCAAGAGAAACCTCTTAAGCTTCATCTGCCGAACCAACATGCTCCCACTTGAGATTTCTGCACAGTCTATTTTGATGCTCCTCGAAGAGACAAGACACAAGGCACCAAAAGTCCCTAAGCACATTCGAGATGGGTGGAAAGCTGAAAGACACTCACCAGCTGGGACCTAAGGGGTGAGCAGTGCCTTCAAGAGAAAGGCAAGCCTGAAAGAATCAGAATTAATTGCCATGGGGATACTCTTGAAAGCAAACAGCCCCCATTGGGAGGAGAATATATATATATATATATATATATATTAATTAGCATGGAAACCTTGTTATTTTCCTCCTGAATACTCTCTGTTTTTGTTGCTGAGATTTCCTTCCCAGAAGAATAGATTTCTGACCTGCCTTGTTGTGTTCAAGATTGAGGAAATTAGTATTCCGAGAGACTGAGGCCAAGATCCTACCTCATGCCTGAATAATGTATTTATGTTATAAAACTGATTGCACAACATCACCCTTCTGATGAACTCTGCCATTGTCCACTGGATGGTGCATCTGCCACTGTGTCAACTTATGGTCCCATTCTAAAATGGAGATGCACAATGATGGTTTCTGCAGTCCCTGTGGATCAAGTGATACTCTAAAGGGACTGGCAAATAGTGGCACACTATCCAAAAATTGGAACTGCAGAATATAACAACAGCAACAGTATTGCCCCAGGGAGCCAGATGGGCTGAGAGACAGCTGAGAAATTCTTCAAATAAGTAAATAAGTAAGTACATAAGCAAAAGAGCCAGTGTAGTGTTAGGGTTTCAGTGCTGCACTAGAACTCCTGGTGACATGGATTCATTATCTCCCTTCATCCAGGGAAGCCCACTAGGCAACCTTGAGCAACTCACACTCTCTCAACCTCAGAGGAAGGCAATGGCAGATCTCTGAATAAGTCTTGCCAAGACAATCCTAGGTTGCTGTAAGTCAAAGTTGATTTGAAGGTATACAACAGCAAGAAAAAACCAAAGTAAATAAATAGATCTAACCTCTAGTTTATTAGATTTTGATAATGGTAAGTTTCTGAGAAATGTGGTCCATGCACATATATCCACCTGGTTCCAAAGGTACAGGCTTTATTATATCCTCAGTTTTGTTGTCTTCAATTCCTTGCTTCTTAAAGAAAAAAAGACAGCTGCATGAAAGTTTTTCTTTGTGACTCTCATCTTTATTTGTTTTGTTGTTGTCTGAGAGTGCGTTAGAAATCTAGGCAGAGGCAAAGAAAAGCAACAGATATGGAGAAACAGATGACACAAGAATCATTATGATGCTTTCAAACATGCCAAAGTTTTGAGCTTTTAAAGGTTGTGATTCTTTTATTTTATTTTTCAGAAATGTATTTATTTTCATTTACATTTAAATTAGCTTTGCAGTAGCAGATGGGAGGAATTTAAGTCAAATTACAATACAAGACAGAAGTTGGAACCATTGAGAAATCAAAACAAAATAGCAACCTTCTTCATGTTTTTCTTTTGGTAGATCTGCTAAGAATAGCCCAAGAAAATTTGGGAACCATATGGGCCCCAGCCCTTAACATTGACAGATCTGGGTAGAGGAGATGGAGGATCTGCACTTTAAATCTCTTTTGATGTCACAACAGAATGGAGGGAGGAATTTGCATCTGTCAATTGCAGCTGCATTACCATCCAACAACATGGGGTATAGTTTATCCCCAGGTGTTTTTACCATCACTGGAATTATGAAAATGTAGACATGCAATATAATCCTTCTATGAATGGAGTAGAAAACTTGTTATTGTTGTGTGCCTTCACATTGTTTCCAACTTATGGCAACCCTCATATCATGGGGTTTTCATGGCAGGATTTGTTCAGATGAGACTTGTCCTTGCCTTCCTCTGAGGCTGATATAATGTGACTTGTCCAAGGCCACCCAGTTGGTTATGTTCAGGCAGGAATTGAAACCCTGTTTTCCAAAGTTGTAGTCCAAACCACTACATCATACTTGCTCTCCATGTGGTTTCCTTCATATATTTGGGATATTGGGATTTGTAGTTCAAAACATCTGGAAAATACCAGGTTGCCTATTCTCATTATAGAAAAATCTTTATTGTTCTACTGGTATCAACAACTCAAAAATTCAAGCTGCTCCTTTTGCATCCAGTCACCCTGGGAGCAGCAACTGAGCAGCTGGCTGACCACAGACTGAGAAGCCTCTTGCAGCAAAGGCCAGCACAAATGAGAGCCTTATCAATGGCTACTTGATCAACTGCTTGTTCATTGCTCCATTGACTGGGTGCAAAAGGAGAAGCTTCCCCCTGGTAAGGAAGGACTCTCAACTCCTTCAAGTTATCATCATCTTTCTTCTGCTTCAACTGCATCTTCATCTCTCAGCCTGTCCATTGAAATAAAGCAGGAGCAGCAAGACAGCTCCAACTTGCCATCTAAGACCTGGCAAAGGTCACAAAGCTTAAGCAAGGTCCGAAATGTGACCTTTTCCCTGTTGCCACCACATGGTCTAACTCCTTGCATCAATCAGTCAGTATGTCCCAAAATGGTGCTGCAGGAGTAAGCTCACATGGGAAGATACCACCATATGAAGCAATCAATGAAGCTGAGAAGAGAAGTTTCATGCAATCTTCATGCTCACTCTGGTTCTAAAGGCCAATCGTTCTCGTTTTTCTTTTCTTCCAATACTTGAAGGCCCACTCCCACCACCCTTCTCCCTCACCAACCCCTGGATCTTTCCACCCCATCAGTCATTGTTCAGAATTAACAAAACAGTTTTAGAAAAGACCATCTCCTTCAGATGTAGTGGTTTGTCTGGTTTTTGCATGGTTTTATTTCAAAGCTAATGAGTCTTCATTGCCCATTCAAAATCAACCCACTCTAAAACATTTTGCATTACAACAAGTGGAGCTGACACATGACAAGAATGTATTGTTCTCTGTGAAAATCCAGCCCCCTCAATTATTGCAAAGATTACAGCTAAGCGACCTGGAGGAAAAAAGGAAAGCATTCTGATCAAGGGCTGCAACAGTCACATTCCACTCTTATCAGAAAGTTGTGGGTTTACAATCCTGAGAACCAACTGAAAATGTGGTGATTACGCACTCTACATTTGATGTGTCAATACATTCATTTTCACCATTATTATTTTTTTAAAAAATTAACAACAAAATTTAATCCTGATATTTACAATAATTCCTTTCAATTTTTCTTCTTTCTCTATCCTTTTCTGCCCCAAATTTTCCCCAAATTATAAAATCATGGACTTTATCCCTATCAATCACCATAAGTATGAACTGCCTTCCAAATACTTACATGTTGTTTATTTATTAATCATAACTTTCAGTACTCATTTTTCCAAAATCTCTCTTGATCCAAAGGAAGGGTGACCAGATGTCATAATCACAAAAGAGGAGAAGGCACCACAAAGCTGAGGACAGGCTGCCAAGTAGGCACATTTCTTGAAGGAAAACAGCAAATGTGATGGTACTCAAAGTACTTCTTAGTCATGCTCAAAATGGAGGAATTCCTGGAATTCTTCCTGGACAGAAGGTTGAAATGTAAGTCATGCCCTAGAAAAGGCAGATGTTTGGTTGCCCTGTCAAAAGGAGATTTAAGTCCAGTATTGCCTTAAGTCCTATAAGCAATAAATGGCTTCCAAGTACTCTCAGACATATCTTCTTTTATGTCCCCTCTTGCTACTTTGTATTTCAATTTTTCTGAAAGAGCTATGGACCATATCTTATCCAACCATTTTTTGTATCGAGAGATTTTCTCACATTTTACATGCTTTAGCTATTTCTAGCCTTGCAGAGCTTATTATAACTGCTATTATCTTTTTATTAAGCAAGTGTTTATTTTCACTTTTGAATATAGAAATTAATAACAGCACCTCTCTGAAGTGGACTCTTTAGTCCAACATTTGGTTTATCCATTCTAACACAATCTCCCAGAATCTAAATGTTTTTGGACAAGTTAGCCTCATATGATGCCTGTTTTGCTACAGTGTCTCAGTCATAGCTTTTACAGTTTGTTACTGATCTTATGGAGTTGGAGTGGATAGTAATACAATTTACAAATAAATTTTAATGCTTTTTGTGGGTTTTTCAGGCTCTGTGGCCATGTTCTAGAGGGTTTATTCCTGACGTAACTCTTCTAGAACATGGCCACATAGCCCGAAAAACCCACAAAAAACTATGGATGCTGGCCATGAAAGCCTTCAACTTCACAAATTTTAATGCATTTTCTCAGATCTGGGGAGATACTGATTTATACGGTGGCATTTTCCAAACTGAGTCTTATTCTTTTTTCTTTTCTTTTTTCTTTTGGTTATTTTGTCTCCAAATCTGGTCTCTTCCAACTCCATGATCCTATGATTCTAGAACAAAGGCCTCAGGTAACATGAGGAGATTGAGGCTGCCCCAGAGTATCCTGGCCTTTGCAGATAGCACCACAGTTGGTTTCAAAGGCATTACAAGATCCCTTTGCACACTGATCCAGACTAACAGAGGCATATCTTTAAATTTTCCCTCTAGGGGTAAGTATGAAATTCTTCACTGATTTTTCCCCCCTGAATGAACACAACAAATAATTTTAACAATTGTCTTCCTGCTGCTTTGCAATTTTTTAAAGACAGTTTGCAAATCAGGACTTATTTTGCACAATATTCACATGTCTTATGTTTGTGCAGAGAATAGCATTTTTTGCATGGGAAATATTATTTCTGTACAGAAACTGTATTTTTTGGTGTAGAAAATACTGTTTCCAGTGGAAAAAATGTTTTTTTTTATGCACAAAATAATCATGTGCAAATTTTGTATGGAATAAGTCCCAAAAACTAGGTTTTCTCAAGTCTTAGGGGGGAACCTCCCCCCCCCCCCCAAAAACCCCTCTCATTTTAAAAAAGATTTTGGAATATTCTATCCACTCTTAGCCAGATGATGAAATTTGCAGTTGGGTATGTAACGTGTGGTAGCGAAGTGAGTCAAAATAAAACACAAAGGTTGTGATAAAATTCTGAATGAACAGGAATATGAAAGTTAGATGGTTATGTCTTTACTTCTGGCAGTTTAATAGAGAGAAGAAATTAAATGCTGAATCAGCAAAGGACAAAGGGACAATAAAGTGAATGAACAGAAAAGAGAGGAAGAAAAAAAGAGGGCAAAGTTAGTGGATGTAGAGAAAGGGAGGAGGAAAGAAAAGTCTGATGTCTTTCAGTCTTGGTAGTTAACAGTAGCAAGTGTGAAAAAAAGAAACATATGTCTATTGAGAAGCAGAAAGAAATGTTCCTTGTTTCGGCTACCCTTGCAAACTTTTGATCTGCTTTGCTAGTGTTCCTAAACCAACCATGATTTGTAGGCCATGACATGAACCTCAGGAAACTCAGCAAAATCTTGTTGAGGAATTATTTTAATTTTGCTCCAGTGGAGTCCAAAACTAGAAATGGGTGGTATGAAACTGCTGCAGAGAGTCCAATACATCACACTTTAAATTCCAAGAACGTGAAGCAGGGGAGGTTCCCCCCCTTCCCCTTCCTTGATTCATCTGACCTTGGTCCTGAGCTCAGCCTCCTGAAGCAATATAACATTTTACAGTAATGTCTGTAGTATTACACCAATATTGTAAAGTTTGGTGATTATACAGAGAGCAGCCTTGGCTGAAACTATGTTTGTAAATGCCTCAGTCCACCTTTAATGGGTTACAAATCCTATTTCTTTACATGGCACCCGTGAGTCACTGAGACAGATGAAACTTTTCAAGCAGCTAAGGGCAGCTGAGAAGCAAAAGCAAAAGGTGGCAGAAACAGGGTCAGAACACTAAATGCAACTGTCAACAACTTGTGTACAGGGACAAAGAGAACTACCACAATCATTAGTGCAGAAAAACAGAAGATGGCAACAACAATGAGATCTCTTCCACAAGTTTCAAGAAATTAATGGTAAATATAAACCAAGAATGGTCATGCTCTGTGACCAGCCATAGGACACAGTATATGAGCAAACAGAAACAAAAGGATGATGGAAACAATATTATGATGAGTATAAAATTGATGAAAGGATGACAAATTCATTCAAAGAAGAACCATTTAAGCATGAACCTACAATTTTAGAAAGTAAAGTGGTAGCACCATTCAGAGCACTTGCAGGAAATAAATCACCAGAAACATATGGAATACCAATAGAGACAGAATCTACTTTAGGTCTAACTAAAAATCTTTCAACAAATATGGAAAACAAAACAGATTGGAAATGCTCAATATACAATCCAATCCCCAAGAAAGGGGACACCAGGGATTGCAATAACCGCAATATAATACTCAGAATTCTACAACATTTACCATATATGGAACAAGAAATGCATGAGGTCAGCAAAACAAAGAGGCACTAGGGATCATATTGCAAATATACAATGGATAATGATATGCACCAGAGAATTTCAAAGAAAAATCACTCTGTGTTTTACAGATTATAGCAAAGCCTTTGATTTTATAGATTATGAAAAACTATGGATCACTTTTAAAGAAATTGGTGTGTTGCAGCATTTGGTTGTCCTGATGACTTGTACTCAGGATAACATGCCACTGTTTTGACAACATATGGAGAATTGGCAAAGGGATCAGACAAGACTGCATCCTATTACCCTATCTGTTTAGTTTGTATGCTGAAAACAGCATATTTAAAACATGATCAGACTCAAAGGTCATCTATACTGGCCAAAATACTACAGGCTGCTCTCACAGTGCTCTGCTCCTGGAGCTGCCCTGTATTCTGTCCATTATCTCTATACTCAGTAGTGATGCTGGGTGGCTGTTTACACACACACACACACACACACACACACACCATGCTGTGTCACCTGGTCCCACCTCGGCTCCCTCTGTGGTCAGAAATGAGGTACCCAGCAATGATCTCATTCATAACATCACTATAAGTCAAAGCTTGATGACGGTTAACAACAAACAACAGTGAATCTAAGGTGCCTCATATGAAGGTGTCCCATCACAGGACTCCATCCAGTGCCAATAAAAGGGTGGTGAAAATGAGAAAGAAATAATACCACAAAGACCAGCAGATTCTTAGCTATGAAACTTTGTTCATCTTCCTATTGCCAAGATTTCAAGATTTTACTTGGCCTGTCTAAATGCACTGACTTGGGGGCAAAACAGACCGCCCAGAAAGGGCAGATCAGGGCCATCCAAGAACCACTTGACCTGGAGCTGCAGCAACCACATGTATGCAGTCCCATTGTTTTAAAGCAGCTTCTGAAAAGGAGCAGTTTTTTTACCAGTGGGGTTCATGGCCAAGTGGGGAATTAAACTCTGGTCTCCAGAGTTGTAGTCCAATACTCAAACCACTATGCCGGGCTGGCTCTCTATTAAATTTATACATGTATTGACTTACCAGTCAGCAATTGATTCAGAGGAGTCTACTACAGTTAGGACTAGCAGCTGGATTCAAACTATTGACACCTCATTATAATACTTACCAAATGATGTTTTAAAGTTTATTTGCTATCTCTTTGTGTATCCTATACAATTATTTTGCTACATTTTCAAAATCTCCTGCATGCTGCAACTGTTTGGCACTGTATAAACTAGCTTACACTGTAGTAAGCATACCACTCCTCTGCAATTTACTTTGGAAAGAAACAAACCTTTTCCTTTCAGGTTTAGTGCCCTGCCACCCCACCTCCCCCATCTTATTCTTAAAACAATTTGCAATTTCTTTTAACAGGGATTTGAGTATATCTTATCCCTGTGTTGAGAATGTTGTGTGTTGCTTTTCATTCTATTACACATCTTGCCAGCACACTGCAACCTGCCCAGCTGCCCACACTTCCTCATCTAAAAATAAAAATAAAAAATCCATATTGGGGGGATTACCCAGGATGCCTTCCTCTGGGCCCTTATTAAGAGATTATTGTATAATGAAGAACAGAACACTCAGTAACATACATCCCTTGGCTTGTCACGAAGGTAATCACACAAGAATCCTGCAGCCCACTCACAAGAATTTCACTGCAACATTTTTCTCCTTTGATATATTTTAAACACAATTTCTTGTCTATCAAAGTGAGTGAGAATGGTAGAAAAAATAGAGAATGAAATTATGACATAGTGTTATTTTGGTTACCACTCACAGTGCATGGTTTTAAACAATGAACATGCCATTAAACAGTTTAGGGTAGAGAGAGAGAGAGAGAGAGAGAGAGAGAGTGAGTGTGTGTGTGTGTGTGTGTGTGTGTGTGTGTGTGTGTTCACATAACCACATTTCCTTCAACAAAAATCACTGAGAGAGAAAGACTGAGATGCTGGGATTGTATGTCATACATCTTCACATTTATGGAGTTATGCCTTAATTGTACTATCTAACCCTTGTGTTGAATGAAATTGTTGCATAACTGAATCGAGATATTAAATATGTACACATATCCATGTGAAATGCTCAATTTATACCCATGTACAATGTACATATACACCAGTGTGAAATGCACATCTGCATGCCCAAGGTACAATTCCACTTCCATAAGCCTGAACTGAATTCAGACATCCAACAACAGACAAAAATATCCAACTGTTTATGTAGGAGACCTTACCCT
>NC_056523.1:326514814-326527518 GCF_019175285.1 Sceloporus undulatus
TCTGTAAAACACCAGCAACCAAGGGAGGTCCATGCCCTAGTGTCTCACGACTTGATTACTGTAACGTCCTCCAGGCTGGGCTTCCTCTTTCTCACCTCCATCCTTTAATTTCTGTCCAGCGTTCAGCTGCTCACATTATCACTTCCACCCACCGCTCTGACCACATCTCTCTGTTGGCATCCCTTCACTGGCTCCCCCTCCCTTTCCACAATCAGTATAAGCTCCTGCTGTCCACGTTTAAAGCCCTCCATGGGCTGGCCCTTCCTTACTTATCAGACCTTCTTTCTCCTCCCCTTCCCACTCGGGCCCTCAGTTCTGGTAGTCAAGGTCTGCTGTCCCAACCCATGATTTCCTATGCCCCATCTCGGATTCACCTCTTTTCACTCGCTGCCCCTCACTCCTGGAACCTTCTTCCCCCGTGAGCAAGAGCCATCACTTCTTTAACCAGCTTCAAAACAGAGTTGAAGACCATCCTGTTCAGGGAAGCGTTCCCAGGCATTGCATAACTGTCCCTTGCTATTTGATGTTCTTTTGTTGCCTGTTTTATTGAATCATTTCCTGTATTGCCATGTACTTTATATGTATTATGCTACTAGAGAGGTCCCTTCCCCACCACCACTCTCTTCTCCTTTTGTGTCATGTCTTGTTAGATTGTAAGCCTGAGGGCAGGGAACCGTCCAATTAAAAAGAGTGTATGTACAGCGCTGTGTAAATTTACAGCGCTTTATAAGTAAAGGATAATAATAATAATAATAATAATAATAATAATAATAATGGTGTTTCTTTTCCACCTTCTAATTCCTGGTTCTCCATTATACTGAAGATTCATATGAGACTTACCATCACATGGTGATTTAGTCCTCCCTCTGCCTCCATCTTCTCATTTCAAGCAGCAATTCACCCTTACTTCATTTTTATAAAGGAACTGTAATTCAGGGCAACCTGGACATTCTACATTAGAACCCCTTAGCTCAGCTATGTACAGGGGAACCCAGAAATGGCATCTCGTTTCAAAGGTGACACCAAGATTTATACTCATTAAAGTCAACACTCATGTCCTACCTGGAGAAGGCTAGATGAGTCTTGTAGTCCTGTCATGTCACAAAGAAAAGCAGAGCCTAGTCAATACCAGGCAACAGGCCTGGGCACTTGCAACCTTTACCTGTACAACAAATAAATATGGGCAGTTGGTGATGGTGATATGTGTTTTCAAATCATTTCCAACTTATGGAGATCCTATGGTGAACCTATCATGGGGCTTTCTTAGCAAGATTTGTTCAGAGAGAGGGTTGTCTTTGCCCTCCTGTGAGGCTGAGAGAATATGACTTGCTCAGTGTCAGCCAGCGGGTTTCCATACCTGAGCAGAGATTCAAACCCTGGTCTCCAAGGACATAGTCTAATGCTCAAACCATTTCATCATTCTTGTTCTCAATATGAACGATACAACACATTAATAATTAGTTCCCAAAAGCCTATTAAAAAAGTATTTACCTACCACTGGAGCAATGTGTATGGAGGAGGACAGTCAGACCTCTGTAATGGGGGAATTCTAGAGTCAGTAGTAATTGAGAAGATATCCTCTTATATTCACACCAGTTGTACCACAGAGGTATCTGGAACAGAGAGAGGAGTCTCTCCTGTAAATCTCAAAACCTGCATAAACTTGTAAGAAAGAACATGGTCTTTCAGATAATTGGACCCCTTTGGCTTTACAGATTATAGCTAGTGTTTGAATTGTGTCCAGAGATAAACTGGAAACTAGCTTTATAAATGAACATAGTCTATAGTCCTGCTTAACAAGGTGGTGGTTCAAATAAGGGCAGTATGCATGTGGGTATCATCTAATTTAACTAGTAGTACTTAAAGGAGTTACTTGTGAATAATGTTAGGACTTAATCTTTAGCAATGACCATCAGTTGGAACTTTATTATTGGATACACAATGGCTCTTCAAAAATATGGAAAATGCACTATTTATTTATTTTTTTTAATCCCACCCAGTTTCATTTTTCCAATAAGTTTGCTCTGAAAATTATCCATTGCAGGGCTACACCAGTGTTCATTGCTGGAGGGGTTATCTCAGTGGGAGATCTGTCTACAAAGAGAATAATGTCAAAGTAAACACTTGAAACCTTGGGAATCTGCCCATCCCCAAAGATTAAATGTCACAAGAGCCCTCTGCTATTCTACCCACACTGCTATAAATATAGATATTATTCCCTCTTTGTCCATTATATTCATTGTTATTGCCCACAGTTATTCCAGGAAGCTTTTATGATCACATCTGTTGCCACATGTTATGGCAATATTGTAGTTTTAACATGTTTACAAATGCATATTGAACAGGAAAGAGGGAGGTTCTGGAAAGAGTTTTCTGTGTATGAAGGGGAAAGTTTGGCTGAAATCCTGTTGTCATTTTTCACAAATATAAGTTCCCTGATATGAGTTGCTGTACTTTTTTGGCCACAGTATAGTGGCCAGAATTAGAGTTGTCCAAACTCTGCAAGTGTTAAGCATTGCACATGCAATTCTACATTGTCAGATGGTATGCAATGCTCATCAGAGTCTCCAAAGCACAAGTTGATCCACTGAAATTGCAGAAATGGAAGCACATGGGCAAAGAAGAATTGACTGCACACTGCTGGTATTCAGCAGAAGGACAGTATAACACAACCACCACTTTACATGAGGAAGCCAATGGCAAACCCCTTCTGAGCAAACCTGGCTAAGAAAACCCTGTGATAGAGTTGCCTTTGAGTCTCCATAAATCAGAGATGGTTGGAAGGCACACAACAATGAGATTTCCAGCATGCAAGCAAGATGTAGCAGTTCTGTTTACATGTGGTTTAATTTGCTTGCTACTTGCTTTAAAGCAGAATCCTGTACACTTGGCCTTGGGGAAAAACCACAAATGTAAAGGCATGTGTGGGGGAGAGTAATGACATGATTCATGATGTTAAGTGCAATTGAAGGGAAAAGACTATCCATCAGTACCAGAGAATGTAAGTCAATGAGACTATTAATTCCTCTTCCTCCTCCTTTCTAGTTATGTCTTTCCCCTCCTCTCAATTCAATTGAAAGCATCTTTAAAAAATAAAATAAAATGCATATAATTCAAAGCTGTGATCAATAAAACATTAAAAGGTTTTACAATATTTTGACCACTGGTAGAATTAAAAACAATTTCAACATTTATCTATATTATTTTTAAAAACCTGTTCCCCCATAAATTGCCAATTCCCAAAGATCTATTGAAACAAGAAAAACTTCAAATGCCACTGTAAGAACACTGTTAGGATCATAGTTCCTGCTATGCTTTCTAGCCACATATTTTATATATGATTTATGATACTGGATAATGGGATGTGCTCTGCCAGTAGTGAGGCTAGATAGAAAGAGCTGGTTAATGAACAGGTTTAGGAGGAGGAACTATGAGCTGAGAGCTATCAAGGTTGGTTCCATGGGAAAACCTGGTACAAAACAGAAAGGAGGGGTAGTCCTGGGAAAAGACATGTTTTGATTTGAAGACAAATGGGATATAAGCATGCAAAAATGTTTGCTAAGTGCTTTTGATATACTATGTAATTGAAAATGTTTCAGTCCTGTTATGCTGTGATCAACTCAGTTTTCTGAATAAAACTTTCTGATTTGCCAAGGCTTGTGTTTCTGGATTGCAGTTAGTAACAGTACGTGACAGATATCATGTCTGATGTCAGTATAGGAAGAAAGTTCCAGAGTTCCCTCAGGAGCAGCCACTTACAAGGTTCTCACTCTCATGTTCCCAGCAGAGGCAGCTGTGAAGATTGTGGGATGGTGAAGAGGGGCAGAGCTTCATACATCATAAATATGATCAACTGCATGGTGATGAGTTTCATACATCATAAATAGCAATTTGGATTGTGCCTATAAACAAACTGGTAGGTAGTGGACCAGTTGTATCACGTGAATTTCTCCTCTATCAAGAGCCCCAGTCAGCAATCTGTCTCTAGTTTTTTGAATGACATGACTATGGTGACTTCCAGAAGACAAAAGCCCTGTACACACTGGCCTTAAAGGTTAGGTTGGGAGCAGAGTCGGGGTGTAGCATCTACACAACGCATGCCCTGGCTCCATCCCGAGGGTGGTGTGATGCCCCATGCCACACAGCACTGTGCACAGTATAAGAGTGCTCCTCTGGCACTGTGTCTGCATGACGTAGTGCCAAAGAAGCACTGCAAAACTGTGCTGCTGTGGCTATTGCACCCTTTGCAGGGCACAAATAAGGAGCCACTATTTGTGGCTCCTTTTTGAGCCCTGCAAAGGCCAGATCGGAGCAGTGGGCAGTTGCCATGGCCCCAATCCAGTGAAAACAGAGGCGGCTGCAGGCCAGCCCTTAGGGGCAATCTGCACAGCCCCTTAGACTCCAATTGCCATCATTTCCCACCAATATTATTAAAGAAGGGAGTTGTTCACTAAGGATGGGATTTTTTTTACTGATTTCACCCTTGAAGAAAAGAACAAGTAATTTTAGCAACTTGCTTCAGGGGGTAAGAAAATCTTTTAAAATATTCGGTTTTTGAAGAAATTTTTGCAGTTCAAAGACGTCATCTACACAAAATCAGTATATGATATTTCCAGTAAAAAACAAACAACACAGCTTTTCCTGTGCAGAAAATACTATTTCTACACAGAGACAGTATTTTCTGGACAGGAAATGCTATTTCCTGTGCAGAATATCCTATAGTTGGGGAGTTGTGTAAAATATTCCTTTTTTTAAAAAAGCATTTTCTGTGAAGGACACAGCATTGTCTGCACAGGAAACAATGACCAGCAACCTAGTTAAGCAGCAGTCATAACTACAGAAGAGTTACCTACATGTACCATAGATATATGGATTGGGGACATGTTTTGTATTCATGATCTCTACTTAGTCATGATTCTGACAGTATTTTGACAATGATAGTTCCCTTTCAACCTACCTTTTCAAGCATCAGTTGCATAGAGAAAAGGAGATCCTTTCTGCCAGTGAGTTGGAATATGGGAGAATGGCAGAGTGGCGAAAGGCAAGAGCTTAGTTTGTCCTGGGAACACCTAAAAGAAGCACCAACCCCTTCTAATCTCTCCACCATGGCACCATTTCTGACCTTTCTGAATGCCTGGACAGGAAAATTATGGTGATGGTTCTCCATGGTACTTCCCCTCAAAGGAGCATCAAGAGGAATTGGGCTTTGAAGGCAATCAGGCAAAGTTATAGGGAGGCATGGAGACGCACTATCCGCGATGCTGCAGCCTTTTTCGAAAACTCACGTCGAATGAGTCTCGAAGAGAAATGACAATGCAGAAAGAACCACAATCCGGAAACATCACTCAAGGAGACTTTCCGCTGTGCTTTCTGCAACTGGACCTGTCTGTCCCGGATTGGCCTTTTTAGTCACCAACGCACTTGTACAAAGCGCGGGATGAGTCCTTCCTGAATCTTCGTTCGTGAAGCAAAGCCAGAGAGAGCGAGAGAGAGAGAATCATTGCTATTGTAGTCGACCTTCTATTTGTTTTGCCCTTTCATCATTTTTGCTGTGTGCACATTTTCTTAGCCCCACTTGTATCTGGTCACCTCCCTAACATATTGTGAAGCTATGGTTTACCATAATTGTTTCCTCATCCATCCAGCAGTTATGCCTGCTAGAATGTTGTATGTTCTTTGGCATCATTTTTCTCTGCTTCATCATTTACATCCTTTGTTTCATGCTCCCATGTTTTACCCTTGATTATCCATGGGTCATTACATAATCCATAATTTTGGCCCCAAACCTACCCTTGACTATACATGCAATCACCTTACAGTTGAGTATTCTACTGCACAGCAGGGAGATCAGTTCCCTTTTTTGGTCATGGATACTCTTGTTCACTTTTTCCAAATTCATCCGGACATCTTTTTTCACAACTTCCTCCAAAGTCTGTCAGCCAACATTCATCTTTAATTCAGAGAAACAAAACCTTGTGGATGTTTCCTTCTGAAAGGCGCTGCTGCTCCCTCAGAGAGGCAGTGTGTGAGATTGTCTCTTGCCGCAGCAAACTCCCCGATAAAATGTATATAAAGAAAAGAAAATCCCCTTTGGCAATAATCAGTGGTCGTACAGAATTTGACAAGCACGGCTGAATTGTGTTCATTGCCAAGGGGAATTTTGTATTTCTGGTCAATTCCTAAGCTAGCTGGGATATGAAAAGGAGGTGAAGTGAAATCAAGCTGGAAGATGGCAGAGAGGGAAATGAGAAGAAAACTAAATAATACAATGTTACAACAAACTGGTGACATCCAGAATATTAAAACCTCTCCCCTGGACATTGTTTTGTGTGGCTGTTCCTTTCAGCATCCTTAAAAATGCATGCAAGTCCTCCCTCCTGCACTAGCCTCTCAATGTCTTTCTAGTCCAGTAATAATATTGAGAAGAAGTGAAAGTTTTAGGTGCCATTTAGAAAAAGGAAGGGAGGAAAATAGGTAGAAGTATCACACATTGCATACAAAAGGTCCCAGGTTCCATTACTGACATTTCCAATTAAAATGTTCAGATACCAGCTAATGGAAAATACTTCTTTACACAACTCTTGAGAGTCATTGTCAGTCTGGCAGTGGTGGTTTCCAGGCCAGAGGGGCAAAGAATATGTGCCAAGTTCTTTCCTAAACTTTAAAAGATAAGTCCAAGGTGCTGGAGGTATTCTGGGCTTAGCAGTTTGGATAACTATTTAAAGCCAAAGCTAAAGCATGGGGTGGATTCACCACCCCACTGACATAGAAGTCACAGTTGTTTGATTCCCATTTATCTGTCATGTTTCCATCCCAGGATGTCCTGGGATTTGTAGACTGGTAAAATGCTTTATCCAAGCCACTGCATTTCCTTTACCATGTATGGATGTGAGAGCTAGACAGTGAAGAAAAGCAGTTAATAACAAGAAAAACAAAAGCAACTGGCTAGCTGGCTACCTGCCTAGTAGCCAAGGCAATGTCTGCCATGGTGGCCATCAACTGAAACGATCTAATTTTGATGATAATTCCTGGTCTTTACCTGTCCATGATCCTTCACAGAGCCTCTATTATATGAGGGAAAGGCTATGCCAGTTTGGAGATGGTATCTACCTCTCCCTTTCTTTCTCTTTTCCATGTGTCTGTATGTACTCTCTCTGTGTGTCTCAGCTTCTCCCTTTAACAAAAAGATTGAGATCCTACATTGTGTCAGCATCAACTTAATTATCAGTACTGGAGTTATGTTATGTAATTCCTATACTGAATGCCAATTTAGAGCAATGTGTGTGCAACAATGGGAAATGTGCATAGTTCAAAACCTACTGTGCAACTGCAGTATTTAAATCATATAGGCAATGTACAGTCATACCCTACTCTGTGTGATTTAATGTGCTACCACAAACCTGGTCCCACATGTAAAACTCCACTTACACAGCGATTGGCTGGATACAATCATTACACTATATCCAAAAACAAAACAAACAAGGAAAGAAAAACTCTCCACACAAATAGGGCAACTTAATTGCTGGCATCCCGTAAGTGTATGTCACTAACAGGATTCAAGCCACCGTTTCTGACCTCTCAAGTATCAGACACTACCTTGCAGAAGCAGCATGAAAAGCTAGAATGACCATTGAAATGACTACTCATGCTTTAAAAATTATATATATATGTATATGGCTAGAACAAAAACCCATGGAGGTAACGGTCTGCAATTTGGCAGGGAATATTTCTCATTGCCTCCTAATTTCATGCATTCATATAAAAGTACATAAATACATAAATATATAATCATAGTTGACTTAGTTTCCCAATGCAGGTCAATGGGAATGCAAAAAGTCAGGTTTTTAAATATCAATTTGAGGTTGAGATGTGAAGAAGGCTGTATCAAGTGAATCAGTTTGAATAAAATCAGAGCCAATCAAAATTATCAAGTAGGGCTCCAAAACAAATTGAGGGACCCATACACATCCTTGAAATAATTTTCAAAATACAAATGTTCACATGGTTGCACTGTTGAGTCATGTTCAATTTGTGATCTACTTGGACTCCCAGATCCCTTTCACACATAGACTCAAACCAGTACACTACACTGGCTCTCTCACCAGCTATGCCATTTCTCTTCTTCAAGTCATTCAACAAATGCAATAAGCTTTTAGACATTTAAAGGCATAGCTATGTCAGTCTGGACTATAAATGTGCAAAGGGATCTTATAGCACCTTTGAGACTGTGACGTACGCAACTAAATTTCATTGATGACAGCACCCTAGGCCTTTTCATCCCACCGCTGCCACCTTTGCAGATGCAGTTGATAAGGACTTGGGAGAGAGCCTTCTCCATGGCTGCCTTCAGGCTGTGGAACTCCCTTCCACAGGAGTTCAGGTCAGCCCCCTCTCTACTCTCTCTTTGCCAGCAACTTAAGACATTTTCATTTAGGCAGGCATTTGGTGGGTGAATTTTATTTGTGTAGTGTGGTTTGCTGTCTTAATGTTCTAGTACTGTCCTTTTAAGTTATTGTAACCTTCATTGAATCCCTTTGTGCGAGAAAGGCGGGATATAAATCCTTAAAATAAATAAAATAAATAAATTGTGGGCATGGTTATGAGGTGACACAATCAGTTTTAACAATATGTGTTGCGGGACAAAGACTGGAGGAAAGATGTTGCCTAAGGCCAAGGTGGATGGATGACCATATGGATAGTGGAGGATGTTTTGGAACATGATTTGTGTGGGCTGAGAATGAGAAACGAGATAAGATATACTGGCCAAGATTGTCTTCATGAGGCTGGGGTGTTAACTAGTGTCATAATATGTGTAGTGTGCCAGGAAACCAATGCCCCTGTTCAATCCACTATTGATGAATTGGAGTTTGTGGATATATTCTAATTCAGCTGGTTCTCTTTCCAATCTCCTTTTGTATTTTTTGTTTGTTGTTCAATGACCACTGTCCTGAGGTCTGAAACAGAATGCCTGGGACAGGTATTTGTGAATACCCATTCTTCATATCTGATTTATGTCCCTTTACCCTATGTTGCAGATACTGGCCTGTTTGCCCAATGGAGAGTGCTGAAGGGCATTGTTGATAGAGATGGCATATATCACATTAAAGGATGAGCAAGTTTAAGTGCCTTTGAGACAGTATTCTAAGACATGGAATTGCAGCAAACCGAAGCATTTCTTTTTCATCAAAAAGCCCCCTAGAAAATGTACAATTAAGCCCCATGTTTTCATTTTTAAAGAGGCTTTTGGTCCCTGTGCAATTTTCAAGTAAATCAAAGCCATGGCGGTACCTCTGTTCCCTAGCTTTAGCTTCTCTATAATACTGATTTAGCAGTCGTAAGGATGGCTTTTCCTTTTTAAAATATTTAAAATATCCATTGAAATCTCAAACAGTGCAATGGAAATTGGCTCACAGAGAAAGGCATGGGGGCTCCTTGAGGGAGGAGGGAAGCAAAGAGACTGGAGCAATGCCATGAAAAGAACAGAAAAGCCAAAAGAGCAAAGAGGCTGAAAAGGGAGAGCTAGTAGTGAAAGAGATGAAATGCAAATAAGAAACTTAGGAGAAGCTGACAAAAGGAAAGCTGGGGCAGCATTTCAGGTGGGGTGAGGCAGCAGAAAGAGTGAGAGGGGTGAGAGTAGGATGATCAGACACGAATAAAAGCCAATCACTGAATATATATTTGAGTATATATATATATAATACTATCTATAGCTAAATTTCCATATGTACATCTTACAAATAATTTTTTTTCAGCAAATAGTGCTTCCTACAGATATTGACTTTACATTACTCAGACTGTCTTTCAGTTCCAAACTTCTTCTGATCCCTCACCAGTAAATGAAATTTTTGACCCTCATTAGTGTACCACTGCTATATAGTCTATAATCTTTTTGAAACTATGGTCCTGTACATACCTTCTTAAAGGTCTGGGCTGGCGGTGGCGGTTTTTCCTCCCAAAGGAAGCTACAGCTGCCAAACCATGCAGCTTTCCACCAGCAGAAAAAGAAACTGCAAAAAGCAGGTTCTTTTTATGCCACAGCAACGACATAACCAGTGTTACGTAAGTGCCATGCGGTGCCATGCAAATGCTGTGTGGTGCTTACTTAACCATAGTGGTGCCCGTGTATACAGGGTGCCACCATTATTACATCACCATGACGTATTAAGTTTACGGAGCGTGTATGGTGCGTGCTCCCTAACCCTAATGCCGGCACTGGTACACCGCTTGTTGGCGGTTTGTACCGCGCCTATATTTAACACTAATGATAAACATACCATTTATATTTATTAAACATCTCCATTTCTTTGTTGTTGTTGTTGTTGTTGTTGTTGTTGTTGTTGTGTGCCTTCAAGTTATTTCTGACAAGTGATTAGCAGCTCACAGCAGCTCTAGGGCAAAGACTCCATGGGGTTTTTGTGGGGTGTGCAGTTTTAGTTTCCCCAGGTTGTTACCCTTTTTAAAGGGAAACAAAAATATGTAAGTTTGAAAATTAAACTTGCTAGAGTTCAGCTTTCATCAGCAGAACAACAAAAGTGTGGGGCAGACTATTATTTTAAATCTGTCTTCCAAAAGAATAAGCACTTACTCCAATAATAATAATAATAATAATAATAATAGCTTTAATAAATAATTACATAACAAAAACTAAATCCTAATCTAAAGATATATATATGTTTGTGTGTGTGTGTTTGTGTGTGTGTGTGTGTGTGTATCTCAGGAAGACTGAGAGAAATATATAAGACTAGCAGCCAGATAGAAACACATGCTAACTGTAAGATTAACAGTTCAGATTCTTGAGATAGAGATCCAAAACACACTGCAGAAACAGTGCAGTCTGACACCACTTTAACTGCCTGGGTTCAATGCTAGAGAAATCTGGGAGCTGTAGTTTTGTGAGACATTGAGCTTTCTTTGTCAGAGAGCTCTGGTGCCACATTAAACTCCAGTTTTCAGGGCAGTTAAGGCAGTCTCAAACTGAATTATTTTTGCAGTGTGTTCTGGACCAGAGACAGTTAGTCTTAAAGAGAAAGGGACTTAAACAGGAAACTCTATCTATATAATGAGAGGAAAGAGAATGTATACATTTCTTCCAACAGTTTTCTTGGCAAGATTTGTCCAGAGGAGGTTTGCCATTGTATTCCCCTGAGGCCGAGAGCATGAGTCTTGTTGGTTTCATGGCTGAGCAGAGACTCAAACCCTGGTCTCCTGAATCAGAGGCCAGCACTCAAACCACTACGCCACACTGACTGTCAAACATCTTAATACCACTATTTTAATTTTTAATCTTTGAAGCCAGTTGTATATAAATTCCCCCTGTACTTTGGTTTAAATAATCTAGTGAAGCTTTCTAGTCTTCAGGAAAGCATGTTAGTGATCCCTCTCTTATTAAGTAGGTTAGATTATCCATTTCTGCTAAGTTGTTCATTTTGAGGATCCAATCAACTTGAGTTGGGGTGTTGGAATCCTACCCCTTCTGTGCCTTACAGAAGTCACTATATACAGTATTATCTTTTCAAGAAAAGATTTCTGAGAAGAAAGAGGAGAGGATGAAGAGGTTAGTTTGTTATTCTTCCTGACAGGGTTTCTGAACTTTTGCAAAGCCTGATAATCTCCTCCAACTAAGAGTGGATAATGATGAATATTATTTCCATTCCTAGCCTAAAGCGAGTTACATCTAAGCTACAACTAGGTCTAAGGTAGTTACAACAGTGTGCTGTGGAATAGTGGGAGTGTGTACTTGCCATTGTGTTGTGGCGCCAGAGCTCTCTGACAGAGGAGGTTAAATGTCTAACAAAAGTACACTTCTCAGATTTCCATAGCATTGAGCCATGATAGTTAAAGAATTGGGGCATACTTATCAAATTTGCAGATGGCAACAAATTAGGAAGAATAGCTAACACCCCAGAGAACAAGATCAAAATTCAAAATGACCTGAATAGACTAGAAAGCCAGGCCAAAGCTAACAAAATGAAATTCCACACGGAGAAATGTAAGGTACTGCACTTAGGGCAGAAAAATGAAATGCACAGATATAGAATGGGCAACACCTGGATGAATGAAACTACGTGTGAAAGGGATCTAGGAGTTCAAGTAGACCACAAGTTGAACATGAGTCAACAGTGTGATGCGGCAGCTAAAAAGGCCAATGCAATTTTAGGCTGCATCAATAAAAGTATTATGTCTAGATCAAGGGAAGTAATAGTTTCACTCTATTCTGCTTTGGTCAGGCCCCACCTGCAATACTGTGACCAGTTCTGGGCCCCACAATTCAAAAAGGATGTTGAGAATCTGGAGCGTGTGCAAAGGAGGGTGACTAAAATGGTGAGGGGCCTGGAAATTATGCCCTATGAGGAACGACTTAGGGAGCTAAGGATGTTTAGCCTGGGGAAGAGAAGGTTAAGAGGTGATATGATAGCCCTGTTTAAATATTTGAAGGGATGTCATATTGAGGAGGGAGCAAGCTTGTTTTCTGCTGCTCCAGAGAACAGAACCCGGAACAATGGATGCAAGCTACAGGAAAAGAGATTCCACCTCAACGTTAGGAGGAACTTCCTGACAGTAAGGTCTGTTTGACAGTGGAACACACTTCTTCTTCGGAGTGTTGTGGAATCTCCTTCCTTAGAGGTCTTTAAGCAGAGGCTGGATGGCCATCTGTCGGAGATGCTTTGACTGAGATTTCCTGCATGGCAGGGGGTTGGACTGGA
>NC_056523.1:326527528-326547427 GCF_019175285.1 Sceloporus undulatus
TGGCCCTTGTGGTCTCTTCCAGCTCTATGATTCTATGATTCTATGTCAAACTGCATTATTTCTGCAGTGTGGATGCTGCCTAAGTGCATCTTCCTTCTCAAGAGATAAGTACAGTCAGCCCTTCTTATACACTGATTTTTTTATACATGGATCCAAGCATATACAGTTTGAAAATGTTCAAAAAATATACATTTCAAATATCAAACCTTGATTTTCCATTTTTTATAAGGGACACCATTTTGCTATGTCATTATATTTAGTGGGACTTGAACATACACAAATTTTGTTATACACGGGGGATCTTGGAACCAAACCCCAGTGTATAACAAGGGCCCACTGTATAAGGTTTAATGGCAGGTTTGGCTGGATTTGAATGTATAATTTGCCCACTTGTAACTTCATCCCTATCTATGACCTGTGAAGATCCAGCCACATTTGACCATGTCGTTGAAGAATCTTTCAAAATATTAATACCAAAGAATGACATTTGCCTTGAAACTTTCTTCTTTTGAAAGATAAGAAGAGAAAGATTTTTTTTCTTCTTCTTAAAAAAAGAAAGAAAGAAGAAGAAGGAGACAAAAGTCATTGTTGAATCTCCTAATGCATTAGGCACAGTTCCACATGACATTTTCCTATGGAAGCAAAAGAAATGTAGATTAGATGGTAGTGTAAGCATTCTAACAAGAATGCAAAATTGCTTAAGAAACCACGACCGGGGTGTCCATTCACATTTTGCTGGTTTCCTTCCCATCCTCTATGCCTGTCTTCTGTGTTGCATCGCTTGAAGTCAGAACAAAACCCACCCTCCCCAGAATAATTATCTATGAATCAGACTGATTTTTTTTGTCTGTGCAATTACATGCAACTCATTTGTATATGCAGATGCATGTCTAATTTGAAAGCAAAGCTTTGGTGATGATATGGGCAAATTGGTTAATTGTGCACACAAAGGCTCATAATTAGACATTTGCACACACAATTACCTGCTCTGTGTCCACGGCATTCCATAATTGCACATGCAATTACACACCCAAGTTATCTGGAGAGTAGTTCTTTTGCTGGCAAGAGTCCAGTGGTTGGTCGAAGGAGAGAGGGTCAAAGAACTGGACTTAGATTTCTTGATAATGAAAATAGTGTCTACTGTGTATCATCATCATCATCATCATCATCATCATCATCATCATCAGTAGTATTAAAAAATTGCACCCAAAATCGCTGCCAAGAAACATCTCGCACAATTCTGCAACTTGCACAAATTAGACAAGTTGAAGCAAATTTTCATAAGGCCACCTATTTAGCACAATTCATTTTAAGTTGCATTTTAAAGTATTTGTCCCCTCAAGTTTAGTCTAGCTTAGTCATGGGAAACAGTAGCAAGAAACTATCCATGATACTGAAATCTGATACTAAATTATATTGTAAGTTCAGATCCATAGAACTGATTCCTTTTGCCTGTGTGTTGACTTGCCATTCAACAGTTACTTTAGTGAGTAGTTGGGACTAATCAATAGGATTTGGGCCTATGGCCTGTTACAGACTGCCAAAATAAAGCTGCTTCGGGTCTCTTTAGAGATATGCTATTTAAATGATGCATGGGTCCTAAGAGTCCAGAGGTCGCGCCAAAGCCACACTCCATTCCTAAGCACTGGAGTGCAGCTTTGGTGCAGCTTCCGGATTCTTAGGATGCATGCATCATTTAAACAGCATACCTCCAAAGAGACCCAAGCAGCTTTATTTTGGCAGTCTGTAACAGGCCCAAGTCTTCCAGGATCTCAAAAGACATTGCACAAAAACTCTTGTGTATATCTTTACACCAATAAGGGCCAGAAGTGTACTTTCAATGAAGCAAAGGCAGAGAGCAAAAGGCAATCTGAAAGAACTGGATTGTGTCCAGTACCACACGGTTCATGATAGATGAATTCTCATGGAATCTTCCTTTCTCATGCATCACTTTCTTAGTTTAATATTCTGATATATTTCTATGTGAATTGATACAAGCAGTGGCATGTATTGTTCCAATACATGTTCAGTATTATGGTAGATAAATATTCTCTTGGGGGGCATGTTTGTTAACACTCTGAATTTCCATCTTCCTTAGCAGCTGCACACAGTTTCAACAGTACAACTATATTTTAATGCATGCAAGTGCTTACTTTTTGGGAGAAAGCATAAATTTCCTTGAAGACAATCTTGAACAGGTCTGCATTCTTTTGTTAATTCCAATTAGAGTGGACTCACTAAATCAATGGGATTTAACTGTGTGTTGATTCATCATTCAAGAATTGATTCAACATGTCTTCTCTAGTTGAGACTAACCCATAGAATACAGGTTATTACATCCCATCAGAGAGGAGAAGAGACCTCAAGCATACTCAAAGGCACAGTGGGTTTGACTGAGGCTTGGTTATACAGAGAGCACACCACTGAAATTAATGAGACTTAAGTTATGAACACTCTGTGATTAATGTGAAGTCGAAGGTTTTAACAGCCAGCATTCATATTTTTTTGTGTTTTTTTTTTTTGGGGGGGGGGGGGGGGGGGGGGGCTATGTGGCCATGGTCCAGAAGAGTTTTTCCTGATGTTTCACCAGCATTTTTTTCTTAATGTTCAACTGTAATCCTGCCTTTGCACTTTTTGTCTTGACTTTCTTCGGTAACCATTTTAAATCTTTGTTATTTTCAGCTAGTAATACGGTGTCATCTGCATAAATTAGATTATTGATGTTTCTTCCTCCAATTTCCACTTATCGTTCCTGAGTTTAATCCTGATTTATGTATGATATGTTCAGCATACAAATGAAACAGATAGGATGATAAAATGCAGACTTGTCCGGTCCCCTTGCCCATTGGAAACCATTCTGTTTCTCCACATTCTGTCCTAATGATAACCTCTTTTCACAAGTTATACATCAGGACAATCAAATGTGGCAAACCCATTCCTTTAAGAGCATTCCATAGTGTGTGTGTGTGTATGTGTGTGTAGTGTAGTGTAGTGTAGTGTAGTGTATATGTATGTGTTGTTTTTATTGTTGCTGCTGCTGCTGTGTGTTTCCAAGTAATTTCTGAGTGTAAGGCAAACCTATCATCTGTTTTTCTTGGCATGTTTCTTCAGAGGGGGTTACCATTACCATCTTCTGAGATTGAGTGAGTGTCACTTGCTCAAAATAACTCAGTAGGTTTCCATGGCTGAGCTGGGATTCAAACCCTGGTCTCCAGTTATAGTCCAATGCTCAAACAACTATACCATGCTGGCTCTCTTCTGTGTATCATTTTTATGTGCCTTCAAGTCATTTCCAACTTTTGGGGACCCTATGGTGAGTCTATCACAGGATTTTCTAGGGCTGAGAATGTGTGACTCATTCAAAGACACTGTGTGTGTGTGTGTGTGTGTGTGTGTGAAATAACACTCATATATAATTGGAATTTTAAAGGAGTTTGTGTTGTGTTTATGGAGCAATCACTACTAAATGATTTCATTTAAATTATTTATTAGCTACAGTGTGAAAAATTAAAAGAATACAGCTCAGAGCTCAGATCCCTTCAGGGAGGATGAAGAGTCCACTAATCATAAGAAAAAGTGCATGGTGTTCTCGATTGTCCATATGCAAAAAGAAACTCTCTGTCTTCTGGGAATGCATACTAAAGCAATGTTTTATCCATTTCAAAAGCTTCCATTTTTTTCTTCTCAATACTGGCATTGCCATAGACAGATGTTATTTTTTTACTAACTCTGGAAATGTTTCTGTAATATTTCATTATGGTTACAGAGGTTTAATTTCTATACATAAAGGATACACAACAAAAGATGAAAGCAGAAAGTGGCCAATAATCAGAATGGAGGGGGATACTATTTGGAATACAGCTCCCAAAAACTCTTAGCTAGCATGACCACTCACTAAACTGGCTAGAGGATGCTGGGAACTGTAGTCCCAAAAATAACATTACCAACCTGTAGTCATAATTTGGAAGTATAGCTACAGCTAATGGCCAAACCACATGTTACTCTATTCATATTTTTAATGGTTTCCTTTTTGGCATCATTCACAGTAAGAGTGTCCAGATTTCTTTTATCTTTCTTTTTCTCTTGTTATTTTATAGAAGAAGCAGACAGAGAACCACCATATAAAAAGAACCCATGTTCCCAGTTGAGTCCCTGCTCCAGTTTTGTCCTGAAATTCATCTCCACTACCTGCTGGCATCTTTCCTGCTGTTTATAATAAATGGGACATTTCAGATCAAGATTTTTGTTTTGTTCAAAATATTAATTGCTTTTTTGAGCATGTTTCCAAAAACTGTGAACAGTCTAGCATATATTTCAGTTCTTAGTGCTACAGCTGTGAAGATTTCCTGGCTGGATTATGATAATACAGTTAATATGGACACACCCTTTAACACTCTGGGCAGATTAGCATCATTCATCCTGACTACAAATAGGCATAAATCAGCATGAAGAGATTATATCTATCCCAAAGCATGCAAATTGACTGCTCCTCTCTTTTACTGGTTCCAGCTCAAAGTGCAGGGTTTGATTTTAAAGTCCTAGATGGTCAAGTTCACAATTATTTTGGGGGAACCATCTTTTCCCATATGAATCTTCCTTCAAATTTGAATTTGCTAAAGAAGCCCTGTTGTGAGATCCAGCATTTCTTTCTTGAATGTTAGATCAACATCTTCAGTGCAACATATTCTCAGAGCAGGGCTAATTCTGTGATGGTCCCAGAATATTTCACTGTTCTTTCCCAGAGTATAAGCCTGACTTCTTTTTTTCTAAAAGCTAAAAAGGCCAATGTGATTCTAGTGAGACATGGCTGCATCAAGAGACATACAGTGTCTATACTGAGGGAAGTAATATATCTCATAGACCCCAATCATGCCCTTGGCATCCATGGATTTGATGGAAAGCACAATTGGTCCTAATTGTGATGCATGCATATGGCCAATGAAGCGCAGCAGTGCATGACCATATTGCCATTAGAAATCACAGGATTTGACTACGGTTTTTGGCATCTGTGTGTGTGTGTGGTGGTGGGGGATCTGGAATGGAAATCCTCCAGATACTAAGTACCAACTGTATTGCCCTCTTTTGCTTTGGTCAGGCTTCACCTGGAATACTGTGTCCAATTCTGGGCACCACAATTCAAAAAGGATGTTGACAGTGTTAGGAAGGACCGGATCAGGGGAATTTAATTAGCTCAAATATTATGAGAGGCGTGTCCTAACAACGCACTCAGCGGGGTCGGGTCCCTATGTGTATACCAGAGGCCATCTAGTCCAACCCCAAGAGACAGAGACTCGGATGCCAATGAGATGCAATTAAAATATAAAACATTTATTAAAGCCACACAACAAAGGGGATCACACATGCATACACATGCATACACACATTCAATGCTAAAGCAAGGGGATATTTACCTTAGGAGTCTTCTCCAAAGTGACGGATGCGAGGGGTGGTGGATTGTGAGACATGGCTGCAGGAACAGGAGAGAAAGCGGCGACCGCGGTGGCTATGAGCAGAATTCCAGCAGGCAAAGCTAACTAGAGGCCCGAGAGACACTGAGCTTTGGCATGTAAGCTCAGAGCGAAATGCTCTACAAGCAAGGAACTCAGGCAAGGAACAACTGCTCAACAAGCCCAAGGAAGGGCTAGAAGTGGGGTCCTTTTATACCCCTAAACATAACAGGCTATGGCAACTTGGCAAACAAAAGATTGATGACTTTATCTTTGTTTAAACTGAAACTTACACAATGGATACACAAAGAAGAGGTCTGGCACTTTTCAGGAGGGGACAAATATTGCGATGGCCGAGCCATTAAGTCAATCACTGGCTCTCAAAAGGAGGAAGCTACTGTTACTGTCTTCCTGCTTTGGTCAGCTTGCGAAACTAGTATAGCAACTCCCAAACTGCTTGCTAAAAGGTTTAAAATATACATTTTTTTCTGTGGCCAGGCCTAGCAAGGCTGCTGGCTCCGTGGTCAGCAATGGCGGCTAGCAATGGGGTCAGTCAGGGGTCATAGATTCAAATCGCATGGCACCCAAAATTTGTATAAAACCATACTTGATAACAACAGGAGGAGGGTGACCAAAATGGAGAAGGGTCTGGAAACCATGTCCTATGAGAAGCAACTTAGGGAGTTAGGGTATGTTTAGCCTGGAGAAGGGAAGGTTAAGAGGTGATATGACAGGCCTGTTTAAACATTTGAAGGGGTGTCATATTGAGGAGGGAGCAAGCTTGTTTTCTGCTGCTCCAGAGAATAGGGCCTGGAGTAATTGATTCAAATTACAGGAAAATAGATTCTTCCTCAATATTAGGGAGAAATTCTTCACAATAAGAGCTGTTCAACACACTCCCTTGGAGAGTGGTGGAGTCTCCTTCTTTGGAGGTTTTTAAATAGGGGCTGGATGGCCATCTGTCAGGAGTGCTTTGATTGTGTATTCCTGCATGACAGGGGTTGGACTGGATGGCCCTTGGGGGTCTTTTCCAACTCTATGATTCATGTTTCCATTTGGAAGCAGTGGATAAAATCTCAAAGATTCCCAGTCATTGCTTTAGTATATCCATTTTAGGTTCATCAAGGCTGAATGTCAGCAGTGTGGAAAGGGCACTTTACATCAGTTCTGGGCTTTTTTCTTTTTTTGGGGGGTAGAGTTTTTTGGGGGGGGGGGATCGTTGGCTTTTGTGTATCTTCAGGGGCTGCACTTTGCAGTCCCAAGGGCCATACTGTCCCCACCCTTGCCATATTGGAAGTGCTTCCATTCCCTGTGAAGCATTTCCAGGGGAATATGAGAAACAGAGCAGCCAAATTGGACTCCCTGCATCTCCTTTTGCCCAGAGCAATGTGAGATGACATGTTCAAGGTAAGAGATGCTGGTGGATGGGTAGATAATATTTGTTTGTAGAAGGTATCAGCTGCATATTTCACATTTCCCGGGAGTGGGAGGTAACTGGAAAGAGAAGTAAAGGACATTGGATTCGTGTCATATTATGGGGAGGATTATTTTAAAAACCAATTGTCTTGCATGTTGCAAACTTTCTTTGCAAAACCACACTTTGCTATACAAACTGTGGGTGAATGTCAGTTCAATGGAGATAACATTTTGTTGCTGAGGAGAGGGATGCAATTTTCATTCCTTGTTTAGTGTATGTTAGCTTCTTCTTTTTGAAAAGAAGAAAAAATCACCTTTCCAGATTGTTACTTACATTTCTAAGCACTTCCCTTGGGAATGTGAATAAATAAAGTACCTTTTTGCTCCTAGTTTATCTGGAAATGAGTATATGAAGGGTTTGTGTGGGGAGGAGGGAATGGAGAGGAATAAAAATAGGAAATGTACCATCAAATTACCATGTGCTAGTCTTTGGGGAAAGAAAAAGAGTGAACCTGCTTCTCTCTTACCCACACAAAGAAAGAAAGAAAAAAACTCAATGGTATATCTCATTAAAATGAATCTAGGTTGATTTACTGTGGTTGTAATCAAGGGTTGCCTGACCTTTTAAGCTGTGCTCCCCATTTATAATAAATCCAAGCAGTTAAAAATAGATGAGTTTGGGACAAATCATAAAAAGGAGCACTTTTCACAAAGTGGTGTGATTGCAAAGAAGTTTCAACTTGTCACTTGTTAACCAGTCTGGAAAGCTACCTTGGATCCATCCTGCTCTAATGAGCATAACATTTGTGTGTGGGAAACTCTGCAAGTCTGCAGGGTTGATTAGTAAAGCTCACCAAAGGATTAGCATGTTGCGCTCTCAAATCATCCACTTAGAATTCTTATGGATGAATCTTAAAATTCCACATTTATTTTAAGAAATCTGCACAAAGCCATTATAAGGATAAACAAAGACACTGTTGCTTGTACACAATATGAGAGGAGTGTTCTGTAATCTCACTGTCTGCTGGTATGCATCCAGCTTGTATTTAAAGTTATTAGCAATGTCATTCAAAACCCTAGATAGCTTAGGAATGTAAACGTGAACAAACATGTGTCCCTATATACCCAACCCGCTAGAAAGGTCCTCTTCTGTCTTCTACCATGGAACAGAGTCTTCTCTTCTAAGGCAACCTAGTTTACCCTGCCCTTAGAGACTATATTGGTACTGATCTTAGCTTTATTAGCAACATTGAGATAAAATGTCTTTATACTAAATACAGAGAGGCCTAAACTCCCCACCCCCCCCCCAAAAAAATGTGCATATATTGTACACTGCAGCTGTCCCAGTTTGGTAGGCTCAATTCCAATTAATCCTCTGCCATCCCACTTTTCTAGTTCCTTTTAAAATGGCCCAGTTTCTCCCTTCTACTCCACCTCCCACATTCCTCTTTTGTCCTCTGCTCACTTTACATCCTGCAAAGTTAAAAGTGCAAAAGTAGTTTGCACTCAGTTAACTCAGTGAGAGGAAAAGATAAAGCAGATGGAAATTTGTCCCTCCCAATAGGTTCAAGCAAAATCAAACTGCTACGCCCTCTCTTAGCATGTGTGCTCTTCCTCATTAAAAACTCTCACTATCTTGGCCACATTCTGATGTTGCTTGACAAGAAGTGGCCCACATAGTATACAAATATACATTTGTAAACCTATATTCCACCTTTTACCCAATAATAGGACTCAAGAAGATTGATAATATTTTGGAAAACAAAAATATAAGGATTATCATCTAGGTATTTATAAAATGAAATTCAGAACTCAGTGGGACATAGGAAGGATATGAAATAAGATAAGGTATAAGAACAAACAGACAGCCCAAGGAGAATTTGAATTATGTTTGAGATGAATAAGGATGCTTTAATAGCAAAGAAAACACAGAAAAAAGAAAAGAAGGAAATGTATAAAAAGTAAGTTTTTTTTAAAGAAAACAAATAATGGAAAGTCAATTAGAATATGTTAATAAACTGCTAATAGTTGAGAAGGAAGTTAGTATGAAAGTGTTAATGAGTGATAATAGATGGGAGAAGAAGAAGAAGGTATGAAAGTAATGGTGAATGAAAGTATAAGGATGTCATATAGAAGATTTGAGAGAAGGTGATGAGAATGAAGAAATAGAGTGAGGAAGGTATAAAATGAGAAGAGATGAGCAGAAGAAGGTACAAGAATGTAGAAATAGAATTAAAGATTAGGAGAAGGTATAGAGAAGAGGAAAAGGGAATTAAGAAAAAGATGGCTAAATGGATAAGAAATAAGAAGAATACAAATACAAATATGACAGAACTACGATGATTTGTATTCAGAATTTTGAACGATTGATGGATATATGGAATGTATGAGAGGAAATATGTGAAATACAGTGGACCCTTGTTATATGCTGGGGTTTGGTTCCAAGATCCCCTGTGGAAAACAAAATCTGTGGATTCTCAAGTCCAATTAAATATAATGACAAAGCAAAATGGTGCCCCTTATAAAAATTGGAAAATCAAGGTTTGGTATTTGAAATTTATACTTTTTTTGAACATTTTCAAAGCATGTATGCTTGAATCCGTATATAAGAAATCTGTGTATAAGAAAGGCCAACTGTATGATTTTGGTTTTCATCAATAAAATTTTATTTAAAAAAAAATAAAAAAAAATCAGTGGGAAATCAATAATTTTAAGGGAGATCATTAATGGTAATTATAAAGCATGATTAGTGGATAAGTAAAAGGGAGAAAATAAAGGAAAACTACAAGGAAGGGTTGACAAGAGAAATTGAGAGGGAAATAAGAAGAGAGAGAAACTGGTGGAGGAACAAGAGGGAGAGGAAAGAGGGAAAGAGAAGATAGAAGAACAAAAGAAAGAGGCTTCTTGTCCTGGGGGACCTCAACATCCCCTTCGAGGCCAGCCATGGTCCAACTGGTGCGGCTCGGGAGTTCATGGCTACCATGACTGCCATGGGCCTGTCCCAATTGGTCTCAGGGCCTACGCATTTTGCCAGTAATACGCTTGATGTCGTCTTTTGTACGGACATGGAGTCTCCGTGGGCAGAGGTAACTAATATCTCCACTTTGTCATGGACGGACCATTTCCTGGTCGAGGCTAAATTCAAGGCATCTACCCAAATCCCTCCTGGGGGTGGCGGACCTATTAGGATGGTCCACCCTCGAAGGCTGATGGAACCCAAAAGGTTCCAAGAAGCCCTAGAGGGGTATATGGTTGGAACTGACGGCGATTCTGTTGATGCCCTGACTAACACCTGGGATATAGATCTCTCCAGGGCTATACACAGTATCACTCCCAAGCATCCTTTCAGGCCTGCTTCCAAGACACAGCCCTGGTATACGGAAGATCTCAGGGAAAGGAAGCGGGTTCTGCAACAACTAGAGCGCAACTGGTGAAGACACCAGCACTTAGCCGACAAGGCACTCCTAGATTCTCATTTGAAGGTCTACGGAGTGGCAATAAGTGCAGCAAAGCATTTGTTCTATGCTGCACGTATTGCGTCCGCGGAGTCACATCCGGCAGAGCTGTTCAGGGTAGTGAGGGAGCTTACCCAACTGCCCCCCTCCCTGAACCCCATTTTGGAACCATCCAAGGCCTGCTGTGATGAGTTTAACAACTTCTTCGCGGATAAAATCTATCAGATAAGGGCTGGTCTTGACGCCAGTATTTCTTCAGAATCCAGAGCAGAGGTCTCCAGAGCTTCTGTGGACTCTGTTGTACTGGATCATTTTGAGTCTGTGAGTACTGAGGAAGTGGACAAGATTCTTTGAAGTGTTAGGAAGACAACGTGCTCTCTCGATCCCTGTCCCTCATGGCTAGCAGCTGGGGGGGACGGCTGTAACTACTATGTTACGCCGTATAATTAATTCATCTTTTAGGGAAGAGCGATTTCCATCTAGTTTGAAATTGGCCATGGTAAAACCTTTGTTAAAAAAGCCCTCCCTAGACCCCTTGATTTGAAGTAATTATCGGCCTGTTTCACTGCTGCCTTTTTGGGGGAAGGTGATCAAGAGGGCGGTTGCCTTCCAGCTTCAAGCGATCTTGGATGAAACGGATTTTCTAGACCCATTTCAAACCGGCTTTTGGGCAGGCTATGGAGTTGAGACTGCCATGGTCGCCTTAGTCGATGATCTCCGTCTGGGCATGGACAGGGGTAGCGTGTCCCTGTTAGTGCTTTTGGACATCTCAGCAGCTTTCGATACCACTGACCATGGTATCCTTCTGGAACGCCTGAGGGAATTGGGTATCGGAGGCACTGCACTCCAGTGGTTCCGTTCCTACCTCTCGGGTAGATTCCAGATGGTGCAGCTGGGGGACGTTTGCTCCGATAAGAGGGCGCTTACATCTGGTGTCCCTCAAGGAGCCATTCTGTCCCCCATGCTATTCAACATTTACATGAAACCGCTGGAAGAGATCACCCGGAGACACGGGGCGCGGTGTTATCAGTATGCTGATGACACCCAAATATGTTTCTCTGTGTCTCCGACTGATGCAGTGACTAGGGATGGCATCTCTCCTCTAAATGCCTGTCTGGAGTCGGTAATGGGCTGGATGAGGGAAAACAGACTCAGTTTGAATCCAGAGAAAACGGAAGTACTCGTGATAGGTTCTCCTGGCCCGGGGAAGGAAATTTGTCCACCTGTCCTGAACGGGGTCACGCTCCCCTTGAAGGACTCTGTTCACAGTCTGGGGGTGCTTCTGGACTCGTCGCTTCACCTCACATCTCAGGTGGATGCGACAGTCAGGAGCACTTGTTATCAGCTTCAGCGGATACGCCAGCTGCGACCCTACCTAGGCCGGGGGGACCTTGAAAAGGTGGTACATGCTCTGGTAACCTCTTGGCTGGATTTCTGCAATGCGCTCTACATGGGGCAACCCTTGTACCATACCCGGAAGCTTCAATTAGTTCAGAACATGGCAGCGAGATCGGTCACTGTATGCTCCAGGACCAGCCACATAACACCTGTCTTACAAGAACTACATTGGCTGCCCATTCGCTTCCGGGCGCAATACAAGGTGTCAGTTATCACCTATAAAGCCCTAAATGGCTTGGGCCCAGGCTACATGGAGGACCGCCTCTCCCCATACAATCCACCCCGCACTCTCAGATCGGTTGGGAAGCAATTGCTAAGGGTTCCCAAGACAAGATACACCTCGTCTTCTCAAAGGGCCTTTTCTGTCTTGGCCCCGCACATCTGGAACTCTCTTCCTGACGAGCTCCGCTCTGTTACCTCCCTTGACCTGTTTAGGAAGAAGCTGAAGACCTACCTCTTCCAACAGGCTTTCTCCCATGCGTTGTGACATCTGTTCTCTCCCCATCACATTGCACTTTCAAGCTAGTTTGTTGTTGGTTTTAATGTCTGTAATTTTATTCTGTTTTTAACATGGTGTATTTTTAAAGATATTTTATGATGTTGATACTGTTGTAAATTGTACGATGTTTTGTATCCTTGTTGTAACCCACTTTGATCTCTTTTTGGAAAAGCTGGCTATAAATAAGCAGTAATATTATTATTATTATTATTATTATTATTAAAGAGAAGACTAAATAAAGAGTATTAAAGAAAAAGGAAAGAAAGGGAGGGATGTAATAGAAAGAAAGAAAAAAAGAAGTAATAATAGGTATTAGGTAGGAAAAGTATTTTGATTTATTGTTTAGTTTATGAAATCAATATTTTAGATGCATGTTTATGTTTAGGTTTTTATGTTCATGTCTTATGTTTTATGTTTACTTGATTATACGACTGATAAAACATTTTTAAAAAGAAAGCATAAATATAAGGGTTCATTAAAAGCATTAAAATAATATATAAAGTTAAAACATTAAAAACATTAAAATAATTAAAAGATTAAACAAACTACAAAACTGCACAGCACCTCATTAAAGGCCCACCTCATTCCTTTTCCAAAAGTCTGGTGGCACAAGGATGTTTTCAGTTGCTGATGGAAGGAGATTAAGGAGGGAGTGATCCTGGCATCTCTATGGAGGAAGTTCCAAAGAATAGGGGCAGCCCCTGAGAAGGCCCTCTCCTTTGTTCCCACCAAATGAAACTGAGAAGATGGCAGGATGGAGAAAAGAGCCTCTCCTAAAGATCTTAGCACTGAAGTGGACTCATAAAGGTAGATACAGTCCTTCAAATAGTCCAGTCCCAAACCACATAAGGCTTTATTTACATTGATTTTTACCATATGCCACCTATGATCTCAGGGGAGGATATAAATATGGCTGATAGACCAACAGATAGAAAAAGAATTTGCCAATACCAAGGCAAACCTTTGGTTTAATTATTTCAGATAATCTATGACAGGGGATATAGAATTTGCAAACATTGTTAGACTTCAGCTCTCAGCGTTTTTCACCACTGACTGTTTTGGCTAGGACCAATGGGAGTTGTAGTCCAGCAATATCTGAGAAAGAATTCTGATTAAATCCTTGAGATCTGCTGTGTGTCATAGTTGATGCCAAGGGTTAAATAGATCAAGAAACTGGTTTGGTATAGGGAATCTTCCTGCATGCCTATGTATATGTCCCTATTTCTGCAAAGCTTGACGTTTTGTGAACTGAACCCAGGAACAGATCATGCATCCAGGCACTGAAGTGTGACTTTATACTCATGAAACAATGCATCTCAAATTTGTAGAATTGAAATGCCAATTGCACATAAAAATATGCATCTGCAATGTATAATGAACAATATACATCAATGTGCAATGCAGGTAAGTGTGCATCCTGTCCCAGAGTACATGAATGCACAGTTTGTAATGTGCATCAGTGAACAGTGGAACACATCCACAATTCCACTTCACAAGTTTGAACTGAATATAGCTGTCCTGAACTGGGTAACTGTGTCCATAGCATCAGTGAAGAGTGGAACACATCCACAATTCAGTTTCTGCCACAGAGAGGAGAAGGAGAGCAGTTTCTGAGCAGCCATTTTGTGTGGGTGAGTGTTTGAATTTTTAAAAAACTCTTGAGAGAGTGTGTTTGTTGCTGAGGGGGTGGAGCTTCTGTGAGTCACATCTCTGAGTCACTAGGGGGTGCAGCTAAAAGCCTAGCTCTATATAACTCCTCCCAGAGGCTTTCCAGACCAGTCCCTGCCAAGAGCTGTTTGACAGTGGAACATGTTCCCTTGGAGTTTGGCGGATTCTCCTTCTTTGGGGGTCTTTAAACAGAGGCTTTATTGGCCATCTGATGGGGATGCTTTGATTGAGAGTTCCTGCATGGCAGGGGTTGGACTGGATGTCCCTTGTGGTCTCTTCCAACTTGAGGAGGTGGTGGCAGGATGAACTGAATATGACTTTCATGAATTGGGCAACTGTGTCCATAGATGTATGTATGCATGCAGCAGGCACCAACAGGATGCTGTCCACAGCCTTTTACGTGTGTATCACGTGTTCTATCACTCAGCTATGACCATTTCCCTATAATCCCATGAACATACTCCCATTTCATAGAAGTAGAATTTGGTAGAGAAAACACCCAACTGCAACAGAAACATCAATCAGATTTTCATTTTGATTCTGGATAGGCTTAAGCATTTGAACATCATCATGATTTGAAACCAGAAGGAGGAGGAGCAGCTGGCTGTTAATAAACAAGATGGAGAACAAAGTCATAAACAAGCACCTGAGAGTTGAAAGAAGCTTGTACAGCAGCTAGTAAATCAATTTCTCTATGCTCCTCCCAAATGAATACTTTGCATAGGAAATGTTTCTCAAAGCACTTGTGTTGCTAAGGCTGGAGGGACAAAAGTTTATTATCGAGATAAAAATTCTTGTGTGCATGTGTACAAATCTGTCAATTCAAATCTGATCATCTCATGTACTTGCCATTGGACCTACAAACTGTAAACTTCTTTAAGTTCTTTTTTTTTAAAAAAAAACTGGATGAAATGCTCTCGTTTACATTGGTAAAATTAAATAGGAAAAGGGGTTCAGCATCAGCACTGTAAACACAGTATTCAAAGTCAAACTTTTAAAAGCTAGATAGTCAAAATTCTCCATCTGGATGGTTGAATCTGTCAGTTTTGCTTTCTCACACACTCTTTTTCTATTCTGTTCTTTCTTTTGGCATGTGAAATTATTACAAGTGGATTCATGAAGAAACCCAAAAAACACACAAAATGAACACAAAACATGCAAAAATAAAATTCTCAGTCTGCATACATGTAATAGAGACAGAATATTTATGAGGAACAAAACAAAATCTGTTTTGCTAATTTCTGTAGATTTACCATGAGATCTGACACAATTGTACAACTGCAGCATTTTCTTCTAATGGAAATGAGGGGAAAATGATATAAATTTAAAATGAAAATACATCCATCATCATCATCATCATCGTCATCGTCATCATCGTCATCATCGTCATCATCTTGAATGTTTACATGATTTAGGATTCAAGATGGTTTACAAATAACATAGATACAAGCTCACAGGTGTTTGTGGGGGATTCAAGTAAAATGTAACTAAAGTGTTAAGAGCATTACAACCAATTCTTAAAAAGATATATCCATTAGAAAGCAAAGAAGAAGAAGAAGAAGGGCAGGAGGAACAACCATACACCATGCTATTTTAAAAGCCCTTGTCTCATACAGTTAATCCTCCATATCCATTAAATGTTTTAATCCACAGATTCAAACATCCACATTTTAAAAATATTCCACAAAAGATATACATTCCAAAAAGCAAAGCTTGATTTTGTCATTTTATATAAGGGACATCATTTTGCTATCCATTAAGTCCACAATGGGACTTAAGCATCCAGGGATTTTGGTATTGATGGAGGGCTCTGGATCCAAACCCCAGCAGATTCCGAGGACCCACTGTATATAAAAATACCCAGAGGCCTGTTGAACCAAAACAAAACCTCGTTCAACTGCTGAGGGAAGGATACCATGGTAGATACCACTTTAACCACCTTAGGAAGGGGGTTCCAAAGCCTGGGAGCAGCCACTAAGAAGGTTTTCTCCCATGTTCCCACCAGATGTTCTGGGGGGGGGGGGTGGCAGGATGAAGAAAAGAGGCTTTAACCTGGACCTGAGTGGTATTAGGCCTTGTAAGTTGTAACCAAAACATTGGGGCTTATCGCACAGGCCCTGGAACGGGCCTGTCATATTACAAAAGAGGGTGTGATGGGAATGGGAGGCGGCATAGGATGCTGTTTACCGCACAAGAGAACTCCGCCACTGCAAGTTTTCATCATGTTCTGGATGTGTCCCAGAGGGGGCTACTTTCAGGAACGCTTCTAAACTGTTCCTGAAAATCGCCCCCTATGGGACGCATCTAGAACATGATGGGAATTTCTGGCTGTGGCGGCATTCTCCTGTGTGATAAGATGCATTCTATGCTGCCTCCTGTTCCCATCACACCCCCTTTTGTAATGTGACAGGCCCATTCCAGGGCCTGTGCAATAAGCCTCATTGAGTTGTGTCCCAAACCAAACTGGTAGCCAGTGGAGTTGTATATTCTCTGTCACCCATCCTTGTCAAAAGTCTGGCTGCAGCCATTTTGGATTAACTGGAATTTTTGGACAGTTTTCAAAGGCTTCATGGAACTTCTTGTGAACTTATATATATAAATTAAATAAAGAAATACGTTCATTTTTACAGTTGTTTCAGAGATCAGGCCAGCATAATTCACTAATGGGATGACATCTTGACTTTCTGCTGACCAACCCATGAAATAACAAGAGCTGGGTTAAATATGGACCACTTTATTTAAACTATCACCTATATAAGGAGCTTATCACATGAACTTTAAAACGGGCTTAAACCTCCTGAGCTGCAGCCAGGACACAGGATGGAGGCAGGAATTATTGCATGCTAAATTGCCGTCTAATTGCTGCCTGCCATCAGCCTGGGTCCCAGCCATGCTCCACCAGCACTTTTTAGAAGCCAGAAAGCTTCTGACTTCAAAAAAATGCTGGCAGAGCACAGCTGGGACTCGGTTTGCACACAGGCTGATGGTGAGTGGCAATTTAGCATGTGATAATCCCTGCCTTCATCCCTCTTCCTGGCTGTTAACTTGTGCCCTCTCTTCATTGGAGGCCAGCAAGCATGCTTCCAATCCTGTCATACTCCATGGTGCAAGGGAAGATCCAAATTGGCATCATTAGATATGATTTTTTTTTCTCTTGAAGAGAAAAGATCATGAGTTGTTAGACTGCAAATGCTATTGATCCAGAAATTTTCCCTTTTCTCTGATGTCCTTGCATTCATGGCTTCTGACTTCCGAAAGGAAGCATAAACTAGCCAATTTGGAATATTCCATGTTCTATATCCTATCAGTGTCACCTTGGGTACAGCATCTTCTTTTCATAAAAGTTAAAGAAGGTAGAAACTGAATCATTCATATCATCATCCTCACCATCATCATTGGTTGGTTGGTCAGTCTAAGAAATATATACTCTGAAATATATTGTATCCTATTGGAATCCAGGACAGATTTGTTTGTTGTTTGTTTGTTGTTGTTTTTTATTTATATACCGATATTCCAAAGATCACAGCAGTGAACAGCAAGTAAGCTAATTAGCAAGTAAGCTAATTTGCCCCCAACAGTCTGGGTACTCATTTTAGCGACCTCGTAAGGATGCAAGCCTGAGTCAAGCTTGGGCCCTTTTGCTGGTCTTGAACTCGCAACCTTGTGGTTTTGAGTGAATGGCTGCAGTACATGCATTTAACCACTGCGCCACCAGGTTTGAAATGTGGTTTGAGACTTAAAATTTTCCTTTTCTTTCATTCTCTCTGTCTTTGTGTGTGTGTATTAAATGTTGTTTGATACTTTTGAAATTCTCCTTTGCTCTCATACTCCCTCCTTCCTCCTTCTTTTTCTCTCCCTTTGTGTGCATGCATGCATATTCCCCGACATCAATTTTAAAATGTAATAGAAATAAAACTGCAGCAAATTTCATTTCTTTTCTGTCTTTTTTGTCTTTTGTCAACCCTTCAAGATTGACCCCAACCTGATTTTAATATGGTGTATTAACAAATGTTTATGCAAGGTTTTCTGTCAATTCTATACCATAGTCTTTCCCCCATCCTCATTAATTTAATTGGTCAGTAGTTATTCTTGCTCTTGAAATACAATCCAACCAGTTTGGAGGAAGAAAAGAAAAGAAAATGTAAAATTGTAAGTATTTTGTGTATATATATATATATATATATATATAGGCAACTTTTATTTGATGAAAGTTACTATTAACATATTTTCATAATCTTCTCAGCCTGGCAACAGCAGGAGTAAAAAGGTGTGAGGGGCATGCAATATTCATGAAATTAAGGGGAGCTGAGATGAAAGGGAGTTCCATTAGGGAGACCAAGTGTGACAATATGACACATATTTGCATATTTTAGACTTTAAATCTTTTCAGCCCATCCAAGTTGATATATGGATGTAAACATGCATTGCCAGTTTTTAGCATATTATAAGCCCTCAAGACTTTGCATGCATTTTAATATGTTTCATTATTGCCATAGATTTTAATTTCGAAAGCGCACGGCTTTGATGGAAGAAAGCTGGAAGCCGCAGCATCTGTCCCGTGCTCCAGGCGAGCCGGTGCCTTCTTGAATACTCTTGCTGAAGAGGAGCACGCCTGTTCCTCAGTTGGTGCAGGCTGGCAGTTCTGTGCATGTGTGAGGGCATGGGGGGGGGGGCATAGGTGGCAAAATGGAAGGTTTTGTTTCTTGCACACACTAATTATCTGCTAAACTCACTATCCTGAAAGAGAATCATGCCAGAGTGGAGGAGAGCGAGAAAGAAAGAAACATATCAGCATATTTAACCACCAACACAATTAAAGGCTTCTCGGTTGCAGAATCACAGAGTGATACAATCATAGAGTTGGAAGGAATCTATTTATTTATTGGTCCCCCCCCCCCACTATTCCAGCTGGGGTAGAAATCTACATGCATTTCTTTCTCATGTGCAGCAACAACAAACAACACAAATAATTTTAAACAATCAAAAATGTTCTTGCTAGGATGTATTATGAACATTTGGGGTTTTTTAAATGAGTTTTTTTTTATTTTTTGGAAGAAAATTTTAGCGTGGGGGAAAAGAAAGTTATATTTTGTACTCCAAACTTATATTCAGTGTACAAAACAGGATGGAATCTGCTTTGTGGTTTATTCATGGATGACACAGTCTATGGAAACATAAAGACATAAAGACATAAAGGGCATCTACATTCAGCTTAAGGGCAAGGAAGTTAAATTGCACGTGAGGTGCCATTGTATATACTATGCACATGCAAGTGTTATGCACTTGTATATGGACATACAGTAGATGCACATGAATATTTAGGTGTTGACTCAGTTGTTAGCTGTACTGTCCAGACTATGAATTGAATAGTATAATCGATATGTAAATTCACATGTAGAGATTTATTTTAGACAAACCTGATGCAGGATCTTTGCCACAGTAGGTTCTGTGTGCATGCATCAATCTTTTATGTACATTAATTGTTTTTTGAAGAAAAAAATATTAAAATCCCATAGATAGACAGGCAGACAGACAGATGTGTAGGTAGATATTAACCATTTTCTCTATGAAGTGTCATAATACCCTTTTGGACTGAGGATCCAAAAATTTGTGAGTATTCCTTACATCTCCAATGCCGACATTTACAGGCAAATGATTAATTAGAAGACATGGAGCAAGTCATGCTGACTAGTGACTTGATTCTGTAAGTGGGTTGGTAATTCTATGCTGCTTTCTATCTTTTGTCTTTTTGCCTTTTTCTTTTCTTTTTCTTTTTTAGCAAGTTTCTGCATACTTGGATGGCATATAACTATCCATCAGTGACTTCTGTGTACCACTTTATTAACTGGGATTGTGGGGGAAGCTACTATGCATTCTTCCACATGAGTAGAGCATATTGGTTACACAATGTTAGTACTGCCTTGAGCAGAAGTGTGCAACCACCACTTTACTATGGCCTGTTACAGACAGCCAAAATAAAGCTGCTTCGAGTCACAGTGGAGGTATGGTGTTTCAA
>NC_056523.1:326550427-326559458 GCF_019175285.1 Sceloporus undulatus
ACGTTCCAGCCCTAAGGACTGGAGCGTAGCTTTGGTGTGGCTTCTGGACTCTTAGGACGCATGCATCATTGAAACACCATACCTCCACTGTGACTCGAAGCAGCTTTATTTTGGCTGTCTGTAACAGGCCATAGTGTGTGGAAGTTTGTGCTAAGCAAGTGTGTTGTACAATTTTGGCCTTTATTTTAATGATATGAGCAATATGTGTTCATGCAATGTTTATGTTTTATTTAGCTAATTTCCTGTTTAAAATTATTAATGTCCATATATGACGACCACAGAGGAACTACATAAGTTCACTCTAGACAATGGTTAAAGAGTTCCTGTCCCTGAATGGAGACTGCAACTAGGAAATCAGAAGACTAAGAATGGGAAGGACAGCTATGAAGGAACTAGACAAGATCCTAAAAAGTAAAGATATACAACTGAGTGCTAAAGTTAGAATTGTACAAGCCATTGTATTCCCAGTCACCATGTATGGATGCAAGAGGTGGACAGTGAAGAAAGCAGAAAAAAGGAAAAGCAGTTCATCTGAGATGGGGTGCTAGAGAAGTGTGCTGAGGATACCTTGGACATCCAAAAAAGAAAAAGGAAAAAAGAAAAGAAAAGCACATGGGTTCTAGAGCAGATGAAATAAAAAATCTCTCTGGAAGCCAAGATGACAATACTGATGGCCTCATACTTTGGCCACATCACGAGAAGACGTGACTAATTAAGAAAGACAATAATGCTAGGAAAGGTGGAGGGGAAGAGAAAGACAGGAAGACCACAAGCTAGATGGATGAATTCAATCAGGGAGGTCACGGGGATTGAATCTGCAAGACCTAAGAAGAGCATTGGAGGACAGGTAGACTTGGAGATGTGTCATTCATAGAGTTGCCATGAGTTAGAGATGACTCAATGGCAGCTGACAAAACCTTGTCTTCACTATCTTCTCTAGAAGCCTCTCCCCCCAATTTGTTTCTAATGCACTGAATGTGGTGGGCATTGATTGTTGTTGTTGTTGTTGTTGTTGTGCCTTCAAGTTGTTTCTGACTTATGACGACCCTAAGGGGAGCCTATCACAGGCTTTTCTGGGTCTGAGAGTGTTAGGAGATTATTGCATTGGCTTGTATTCCTGCACTAGATGTGGGATGTAAACACACAGGGACGGATTCTATCACACAGCTCCATCCCTGGCAGTACTCATCCCATACCCAATCCAGGCTTCTCCCAGACCTTTTAAAGAATGAGAAAATTCCATTCTTTAAAAGGTAGCAGTGGTTGCATGCTGGCCCTCCAGGTTTCATTGCAGTGCATGCTCATCCTCCTCCTCCAGGGCCAGAGAAGCCTGCAAGGACACATGCACACTAATCTGCCTTCTCTTCTGTCCTGGACTTCCTCTCCAGAGAGAAAATCCATGGCCAGAGGAGAAGGAAGAGGAATGCACACTGCTTCGTCCTGGGCTTCTTCTCTAGGGAAAAGGCATGGGATGAAGTAGCCTGTAAGGGCACGCAACCTCTCCTCCTGCTACTAGTCCATCCTGAGCTTTTTCCCTAGACAGGAATCTAAAGATGGAGCAGTCTACAAGGGTGTATGTGTGCTCCTCCCTGCATCCCAGGCTTCCTTTCCAGGGTAGAAACCTGCAACAGATTAGCCTGAAAAGGCACACATATCCTCCTCCTCCTCCTCCTTCTTTGTCCTTGGAAAGAAACCATGGGGCCACAGCAGTTAGAAAGTGGGAAGAGGGTCCACCTTTTCTGGGTTTCACCCAGTGCAGTCCACACTCCCTGCACCCCCTAATGACACCACTGTTCTGTGGTAGTATTTACTGGCAAACCTAGATCCTCTGTAGTTGCTCACTCCTGTTGTACCCAATTCATGATTTATGGGTTCCTGTTTTGGTCTTAATTTTAATTCTGAGATCCCCCTCCCCGATTTATGTTGCGCCAATTTGAATGAGGCCAGGAAAAAAATAATTCTTAGCTCTAAATTCAGTGTGTGAACCACATTTGTCAACCTCAGTCTGGGTCTAACCATTGAAGCATGGAAGAAAATGTTGTCTCATACACAGAGAATAGGCTCAATTAGTAACATACAGACAAGGTGACCAGGATAAAAAAGAAAAAGATTGCAGTGCAAAAGTGTATGTTCAAAACATAGTTCAACGTACTCTAGTCTGCATGGGAACCAAAGAGTAAATCTTCCCCTTTTTATGCTTTTCAAGCTAATCCCATTGATGTTTAACAATCTCCAAGGCTGTGGGTGGCTCGTCAGATTAGTCACTGCTGTTTTTCATTCTAGGACCAAATTCAATTCAGAGGTTAGCGGAATGAACAAAAGATAACTCTAATCAGATTGCTGATGCCTATCTATAGGAGATATCTAGAAAATAAACAGTGATTTGGTAGTGAATAACATCCATGCTGTATTGTGAAGGCATTTGCTGACCTGTTTTTGTGTTATGTGAGAAAGAAACAGTCAACATTTTTAAAATAAAAAATAATAAAAAAATAAATAAACTGTGCATTCTTGAAGACAAAGGTTTCCCAAGTGATTTTCATATTCTTCAAAGACAAATGCATTTCCCCCCATCATGCCAGGATAAAATGCTTTGATGGATCAAGAAGACACTAGTTGCCAACAAAAAGAGTATATAAATTAGTCATTTCTGCTCTTAACAAAGTATCAGCATGTGTGGGTGATGTGGGCATTATTTTGTCTAAAAAACCACATCGCTCCCAAGAGGAGAGATTGTGGTAGCACTCAGATGCAGCTGGATAATGTATGTATCCGCTTACCCCCCTCTCTTTTTTAATTACAAAGGCAGCAATATTTTGGGCTCATATTCACTTACCCATTTGTTTTAAAAAAATAAATCTGTATTATTTTTATTAATTGTTATTATTTTTATTAATTTGTTATTAATTTGTTATTTATTAATTTTGAGGTGTTCACTCATCACAAATTTATGAATTTAAAACATTTATTAACAACATTTCAGCTACAGCTCTCAGCAGTGGCTTACAAAATCATTTATTGTTTGAGAAAAAAAATAGTCTGCCATGTCCCCATATTATCTCTATTATGAGCTAGAATCCTTGTAACCAAAGGCAGAGGTCGCATTCCCACTTGCCTATAAAGTGGATCATGAAGCAAATTAAGAGATATCGTTCCCACTGATGCCCAAATTAGTTCCTCAATGCCCCGGAATCGTTTCCACTGCAATCCGATTCAAAATCGAATTATATTGTATAATTCGAATTAGACGCCTATAAACTGGTTTTAAAAAATAGTAGGTTATAACACGGGTTATTTTTGAAAGCGGGGTATGATTCGCGGTATCTGAATGGGAACAAAAGGGTGTCTGATTTGGGAACCTGGAGATGGGAGGAGCAGCGCTCAAGGGGCTGGCCTGGGGGTGTCACCCTTTTGTTCTCTTTCTGCATTGCCAGTGCCATTTTCTTCAATTCACATAGACTTTCCCCTGATGGATTGCAACCTCCCCTCTGCTCCTCATTCATAGACCGTTGTGTGAGAAGAGCCATTGAACACCATTTTAAACTATTATTTTTTCTTTTTTCACCTCTGCCTGAGCGCCTGAGTAGCAGATGGGATTTGCAGGACATCCCTGCTTGATTGCCCCCCAGACAGCCCAGGGAGCAATGGGGGGGGGGCAAAGGGATTTGGGGGAATGGAGGCTCCTCCCAGAGGAACTATGGGATAGGCTTTGCAGGACATCCCTGCTTGATTGCCCCCCAGACAGCCCAGGGAGCAATGGGGGAGGCAAAGCGATTTTGGAGAATGGAGAGCCTGGACGTCCAGGGATCTGAGAGGGGGGATCGAGCCTTATCTTCTCTCTTCCGCAAAGATTCTCTCCCCAGTAATGAAGCCCGCTGCCTTCTCCTCCTTGATCCGATTTGCCAAGCCTCCTTCTAGTCTGGGGAGACACAACAGAAGAGCCTTGGATGCAGCCAATTTTCATTGGCTGCCCTAAAAACAAAAAAACCCTAGACTCGTGACGTCTGAAGCCTATGCACTTGATTGACAGCTTGTGCACACAAATGGGAATGGGGAGCAAGTTAATCCGCTTTAAAATAAAGTGATTTAAAATAAATGGAAATGAAAACAGGATCTAAATGAATCAAGGTAATTTGCCCCTTTTGGTAATGGAAACGATGGAAAAAATTCGAATTATTCCCGGAACATAATCCGAATCAGAATCGCGCCAATATAATCCGTTTTATCTGCCAAGTGGGAACGCCCCCAGAGTGAGTAAAAAAGCACAGGAGCCTTTTAAAACTTAAGCTGGGAAATTATATATTTCCTTCCAGGGTGCATCAGCACTGTTGAAATAATGCTGTTTGATACCACTTTAACTGTCATGGCTCCATCCTAAGAGATTTGTAGTTATATGTAGCACCAGCATTTTTGGCAGAGGCTTAAGACCTAGAAAAACTACAAATCCCAGGTTTCCATTGGATGGTGCTACAACATGTAATGTAGTGAAAAACTGTATTATTGCTACAGTATAGATGCATACCCAGTGTCTCTTGAGACCTTGCTACTAGCTTCAACAAATAGGAAAATGCTGACTGTAATACATCCTGGTAGATATGGCTTTGGGTGGAGGTATATGGCCAGATTTTGGAAGGAAGCTAAAGGGTCTAAAGTCCTCATGTTTCAGACTGGCAGAAAAAAGAAAGAAAGAAAGAAAGAAAGAAAGAAAGAAAGAAAGAGTGATGGAAAACAGTGTGAGGCCCAATGTAGGAGACAAAATTTAGCTCATGCCTATTAAGCTGCTCTGATAAAAAGATACAACTACGTAGGTGCCATTGTGTATTTATAAAGACTTCTATTGCCTATCTTAACAAAAACATGCCATTCATACCCCATGCCTACAATCTTGCTGGTGTCTTACACATGTACAACTAACTGACTCTACAGGAGTGGTTTTATATTTTTGTTCATTGGGCAACATCTATATTCAGTTCAAGGGCATAGACATGGAGTTGTATATGTGGTGTCACTGAGTGTGCAGATACTCATTGTCAGCCAATGTATATCCATTGGCTTTCCCAAAATGTATTGTATTCCTGATTCTCTGTCTTTGGTTTGTGTTTGATTATGTGCTACTACAGTGGACCCTTAGTATCCACTGGGTTATGGTTCCAGGATCTCCACCTGGAGACCAAAATCTGTGGATGCTCTAGTTCCATTAAATGTAATGGCACTGTGAAATGGTGCTCATACTGTACAAAATGGCAAATTCTAGGTTTGCTTTTTTGGAATACATATATAAGAAGGTGGACTATTTAAGGAGGATAGAAAGAACAAAGAGGGGAGAGAGATGAAGAGGAGATAAAGGGACCTGGAGAGAAGAACAACAGGGAAGAATCATAGAGTTAAAGAGGAGGAAGAGAGCACAAAGGCCATCCAGTCCAACCCCCTGCTGTGCAGGAACACACAGTCACAGTAATCTCAACAGAAGAAGTAGAGGGAGAAACAGAAAGAAACGAATGAAGGCGTAGAGTGGACAGATGAGAGAGAGGAAACAATGGAGGAAGGAGGCATGCCATGGAGACAAGGAGGCCCTCCTTGGGTTCATTCAGCCACTCATGGTCTGGATGATGATGGCTTCTTTTTCCTGGCCATCCACAACCTCCTGCCAGCTGGCTCACTGTTTTGAGAACAAGCAGAGCCTGCAATTCCTCCTCTGGCTTGGCTAGGTGTCATGGAAGGAACAATGGTTTGAGAGGAGTAAGATGAGAGTGGCACAGCACCTTGTGGGGTTGAGGGGAGACTTCCTTGCAATGGCTGTGTGTATTCCTTGCAACTTGCCTAGAAAAGGTGGCAGGAACAGCTATGCTTAAGCCTTGATAAGGAACCAAACATCCCAGCCCATGCCATGCCATACCCCCCTTTCCTCTTTCTCCTCCTCTCCCACTCTGCCCACATGACTGATATGTATGAAATCACTTATTAAAAATTACCAAAAATCCCCCCCCTTCCAGTATAGTGGCATTTATGAATGCATTGACATTCCTTTTCTTGGGGTATTTCACCAATGTGCAGAAGTACCTGCCTTGAAGGTTTTATTTGGTTCACATTTCACAGCAAACTAACATAATCTTTATCTTCTAGGATGCAATTTTCCTCTGTATTTTGTTGCTGTTGTTATTATGTGCCTTCAAGACATCACTGACTTATTGCTACTCTATCCCACAGGTTCCTGACAGTAGTTATTCACAATAGGTTTGCCACTGCCTTTCTCTAAGGCTGAGAGAATGTGAATTGCCCAAGGTCATCCAAAGCATCTCCATGGCTAGCTAAAATATTCAAACCCTCTTCTATCAGAGTCCTAGTCTAGCATTCAAAATACTACACATGCTGTTCCTTAGGGTACAGTCTAGATGTAATTAATACTTGGATTCAGCTCAGAATGAGCACATGTTTCTTATTGTATAAATTGGCCAAACTTATTTTATTGTAAGCCAATGTGGTGTAGTGGTTTGAACATTGGACTATGGACCTTATAACACTAGGCGAATCCCACTCAGAAACGACACCCCCTGCTGCCTCCACGCCGGGACACCGCCGTGGTTTTGCTGTTGCTCCCGCTCCTGGAGTACATTATTCTACTTATGGGATACACTACTATCTCACACATTCCTGATAGGGTCTACAGTGCCATCCTATGGCACTAGGACATCTTGTGTAATCACAGAGTTCCAAAAGCATTTTTAAATTTTTTTTACATTTATTTATCTCATTTTTATGCTGCCTTTTCCAGAGTGTGATCCAAGAGGCTCCTAGGCAGGAGTCAATTAGAAAAGCTTCACAGTTTTTTTAAAAAAACATAAATGAAATAACTATAATAAAACGTATAAAGACTGTATCACCGCCCCAATTGCACTAGTTTACAAATGGAAGCAACTGGTTTGGCATCACTTCTTAACAACACACATATCCCTATGGTTAGCACTTTTCTGCCTTGTCAGACCCACCTTCTGGGAGAAGTGTGGACATGAGCAATCTGTGGGCTGCCAACCATCTCCCAAAATTTCATCCTGTGTGACTATGCCTACAGGAGAGGGCTTAAGGAAGGTGTGTGGTAGCTGTGGTTGCTGTTCCTCCCTCCTCCTGACGCAGAGAGCCGCTGTGCACGCAACAGCCAGCTTGGAAAGTTGCTGACAGCTGCAATTGCTACAAGATGGTGGTGGGAGAGGAGCAGAATCACACACACTCACACCACATGACTGCCTAAGTAATGGAATGTATGTCGGGACCTATTACCTGAAAAGCAGCAATAGAGAGCAAAACTAGTCGAGAGGCCTATTGAGAGACTATGTCTCCCCATACAAACTACTAGAGCCCTAAGCTCTTCAGGGGAAGGCTTTCTCTCAGTATCACCACCAATCCCAGGCTCGCTTGGTGACGGGACACGAGAGAAAGCCTTCTTAGTGCTGCTCCAAATCTGGAGCTCCCTTCACAGGAGGCCAAAGTCTGGCCCTTCCCCTCCTTCCATTTTGCAAACAAGATTTTTGTTTTTTTTATTTGCAGGCTTTTAAAAATCGTGTGGCATAAGGCTTTTATGGTTTGTAGGTGTTTTAGCTATGTTTTTAACACTTTTGTGTGCTTTTAACCTTAATTTTATACGTCTTTTAACTAGGTTATTTTATTTATTGATTTAAAAATGTAGTTTTGAAGTGTTTTATCTTGTGAGGCCAACCTTGGGTCCCCTTTTGGGAGAAAGGTCAATAAATCAATAGATAAAGGTAGATAAATAAATTGATGTTTTTTGCCTGCCAGTCTAAAGGTGCACTGCTGTAATTAGTGGAGGCACTTTGATTGTTTTATCTTCCTACATGGCAGATGGGATTGGATTGAACCAATGTTGAGGCCTTCTTCCAACTCTGTTGATGAATTAGCGAGTCTCAAAGTCTTTAATAAGCATTTGTGTTTTACTTCATGCCTAAATCCAAATCAGTGTTGGCACCAATGAAGTCACTCCGAGGAAGGTTGTCCTGCAATTGGGATGTATGCCCAGCTGATAAGGCCCTCTCTATGTCTTCACACACAATGTATTGATTTTGCAGGTGGGACAATTAGAAAGATTCCCCCTGAAGACTTCACTTCTTGGGTGGGCTTATATACGAAGAGGTGTCCCTCGGTTTTAAGGTCTCATGCCATTTAATAACCTGACAACATCTTGTTCGGACAGGAAGCATATTGGCAACCAATGTAATTCTTTCAGGCTGGACTCTTATGATTCTAGTTTATGTGCATTTATAGTTTCGTGGATGATGTCTCATATATGCTTGACTTGAATGGATAAACACTGCCTCTGAAAAACAAACAAACAAGTCTTAATTTGAATGCTTGTATGATTGTAACCAGATTATTTTTTTGTGTGTTATGTGCAGTGTTTTACAGGTGTGCTTTGCCCTACAATGGTCCATGTGTAGTTCTTCTAGTCTTGTCCTTTCATATCTTTGTTCCATTCCATTTCATGTTAATCTTCATGAGGAATCATTAAAAATAGATTTCTAAGTATCATTTATTTTTATGTTCCACCATAGATTGATATTTAAGGGTTGTTATGTTGTTGTGTGCTTTCAATCATTTCCAGCTTATGGTGACCCCAAGGGGAACCTATCATGGGGTTGTCTGCCAGCTAGGGTGTTGACTTGTCCCCGGTCACTCAGTGGGGTTCCATGGCTGAGGAGGGAATCAAACTATGACCTTCAGAGTCATAGCCTTCTCACCACTAGATAAATCCCACTCAGAAATGGGATTTAAAACAGAAAAGACCTGCAAACTGCGGTATTTTTCAGATGTGTTTGACACAATCAGCAATATACGAAAATAAAAAGCGAAGAAAGTGGACAAAAATGACACCTTTTTACTTTGGGGAAGTTCCTGAAAGTACAAAAGGTGTCGTTTTTGTCCATTTCCATTTGCTTTATTTTTGTGTTATTCGTGTTGGAAGAAGAAACGTCGTCTGAAAAACACCCCACAATTGCACTTTCTACTTTTAAATATCCACTCG
>NC_056523.1:326560000-326589875 GCF_019175285.1 Sceloporus undulatus
CCTCCTCTTCCGTGGCCATGAGGTTGGGCTAAGGGGCTTTTATTGTTATTTTTTAGACTGTTGTTATTGTTGTTTACATGTTTTTAACTCCTGTATTTTGTTTGCACTTGTTGCACCACTGTAAGCCGCCCTGATCTTTTGGAAGGGCGGGATACAAATAAAGATTTTATTATTATTTTATTATTAAAAGTAGAAAGTGCAATTGTGGGGTGTTTTTCAGACGACGTTTCTTCCAAACAGCAATAACACAAAAATAAAGCAAATGGAAAGTGGACAAAAACGACACCTTTTTACTTTCAGGAACTTCCCAAAGTAAAAAGGTGTCATTTTTGTCCACTTTCCGTTCGCTTTATTTTCGCATTATTGCTGATTGGTGCAAACACATCTGAAAAATATCTCGCATTTGCAGGTCTTTTCTGTTTTTAAAATCCCATTTCTGAGTGGGATTTATCTAGTGTGATAAGGCTTTATGACTCTGAAGGTCATAGTTTGATTCCCTCCTCAGCCATGGAACCCCACTGAGTGACCTTGGACAAGTCACACACTCTCAGCTGCAGACAACCCCATGATAGGTTCCCCTTGGGGTCACCATAAGCTGGAAATGACTTGAAAGCACACAACAACAATAACAACCCTTAAATAATACAATCTATGGTGGAACATAAATAAATAAATGATACTTTAGAAATCTATTTTCATTATGATTTCCTTCACTGAAGATTAACATGGAAATGGAATGGAACAAAGATATGAAAGGACAAGACTAAGAAGAACTACACATGGACCATTTGTAGGGCAAAAGCACATCTGTAAAACACTGCACATACACACAGAAAAAAATAATCTGGTTACAATCATACAAGCATTCCAATTAAGACTTGTTTGTTTGTTTTTCAGAGGCAGTGTTTTATCCATTCAAGTCAAGCATAATATGAGACATCATCCACAGAACTATAAAATAGCACATAGACTAGATATCATAAGAGTCCAGCCTGAAAAGAATTACATTGGTTGCCAATATGCTTCCTGTGAATCCAAGATGTTTGTCATGTTATTAAATGGCATGAGACCTTAAAACCTGAGGGACACCTCTTTGTATATAAGCCCACCCAAGAAGTGAAGTCTTCAGGGGGAATCTTTCTAATTGTCCCACCTGCAGAATCAATACATTGTGTGTGAAGACATGAGAGAGGGCCTTATCAGCTGTGGCATCCCAATTGCAGGACACCTTCCTCTGAGTGACTTCATTGGTGCCAACACTGATTTGATTTAGGCATGAAGTAAAACACAGATGCTTATTAAAGACTTTGAGACTCGCTAATTCATCAGACAGAGTTGGAAGAGGCCTCAACAGTTATTCAATCCAATCCCATTCTGCCATGTAGGAAGATACAATCAAAGCGCTCCACTAATTACAGCAGTGCACCTTTATACTGGCAGGCAAAAAACATCAATTTATTTATCTACCTATTTATCTATTGAATTTTTATGTGACCTTTCTCCCAAAAGGGGACCCAAGGTGGCTCACAAGATAAAAACACTTCAAAAACTACATTTTTAAAATCAATAAATAAAATAACCTAGTTAAAAGAGTATAAAATTAAGGTTAAAAGCACACAAAAGTTAAAAACATAGCTAAAACACCTACACCATATAAAAGCCTTATGCCACGATTTTTAAAAGCCTGCCTAAATTAAAAAAAAAAAATTATCTTGCTGCAAAAGGCAAGGAGGGGAAGGGACCAGCTTTGGCCTCCTGTGAAAGGGAGCTCCAGAATTTGGGAGCAGCCAGTAAGAAGGCTTTCTCTCGTGTCCTCACCAAGCGAGCCTGGGATGGTGGTGAGACTGAGAGAAAGCCTTCCCCTGAAGATCTTAGGGCTCTAGTAGGTTTGTATGGGGAGACATAGTCTCTCAATAGGCTCTCGATCTAGTTGCTCTTCTATTGCTGCTTTCATGTAATAGGTCCCTTACACTACATTTCCATTACTTAGGCAGTCATGTGGTGTGAGTGTGTATGATTCTGCTCCTCTTCCACCATCCATCTTGTAGCAATTGCAGCTGTCAGCAACTTTCCAAAGCTGGCTGTTGTGTGCACAGCAGCTCTCTGCTTCAGGAGGAGGGAGGAACAGCAACCACAGCTACCAACACCTTCCTTAAGCCAGCTCCTGTATGCATAGTCACACAGGAAGTGAATTTGGGAGATGGTTGGCAGCCACGATTGCTCATTTCCACACTTCCTCCCAGAAGGTGGTGTCTGACAAGGCAGAAAAGTGCTACCATAGGGATATGTGTGTTGTTAAGAAGTGATGCCAAACCAGTATGCTTCCATTTGTAAACTAGTGCAATTGTGGCGGGCATGATAAAGTCTTTATACTGTTTTATATAGTTATTTCATTTAGTTTTTTTTAAAAAACTTGTGAAGCTTTTCTAATTGACTCTGCCTAGGAGCCTTCTTGGATCACACTCTGGGGAAAAGGCAGCATAAAAATGAGATAAATAAATGATAAATAAAAATTTAAAAATGCTTTGGAACTCTGTGATTACACAATGATGTCCTAGTGCCATAGGATTGCACTGTAGACCTATCAGGGAATGTGTGAGATAGTAGTGTATCCCATAAGTAGAATAAGTAGTACTCACAAGGAGCAGGTAAGCAACAGCCAAACCAACCTCATCAACACACACTCAGAGAAACAAAGCAGGAAGAGTGAGAAATAATCTTCTTTGTAAAACCATATGAATAAGAGTTACTTGCAATAATAATAATAATAATAATAATAATAATAGAAGAAGAAGAAGAAGAAGAAGAAGAAGAAGAAGAAGTCATCATCATCTATCCTACCTATCTCCCTATATTGTGACCCAAGGCTACAATACATTCAAAAACAATAGAGATTAAAACTATATAAAACTTTGATAAGAGTGTAAATATAAAACTTATTGAAAAACGTACAAACCATAACATAGCACAGCACATCTTTAAAAGTTTATCCCATTTAGTTTTTAAAAGTCTGGTGGCATGAGAATTTTCTGTTGTTGATGGAAGGAGAGCAAGGTGGGAGCCATCCCTAGTAGGGAGTGAGTTCAAAAGACTGGGAGCAGCCACTGAGAAGACCCTCTTCCTTGTTCCCACTAAATGAACCTGAGAAGGTGGTGGGACAGAGATTCCAGAAGATCTTCAAGTAGAACTAGCCATATAGGTCTTCTTAGGTCCTCAGTAGTACTTTGAATTGTGACTGGAAATGGAATGTAAGGTTTAATAACATCTCATGGTGAAAGGATCTGATCTTAAACCTGGAAGAGACAGAAAGATCAGCAGATTACAAAAAGGAAGGCAAATAATAATAATAATAATAATTTATAACCTGCCTCTCCCTGTGTTGGATCAAGGCAGGTAACAGCATATAAAAACAGAAAACAATAAAATCAAAGGCACAGAAACAATAGATAAAAGTACACTAGACTCCAGATTCCCATTCCCTCCCCCCCTCCTAAAATTAACATTAAAAGCAATTCCCAAACAATGGGCAATAAAATCAGTCAAGAACAAACAAATGAAGACTACTGCAGACTACAGTATATGATGCAGGAATAAAGAGGGTGAGGCTAAGACCAGCAGACAGTAAGCAATATGAACAGATGTTTTAAACTGTCAAAGAGACCTGCACACTAGCAACTACAGCATATACACACTAAGCTTCCTACCTCTAACAGGTCCCATGTATCAGTTAAAAGCATAGCTGGGAATTTCAAGGCAAAAGAAAAGCTAAGGCATGCACAATTGGTAGTGGGAAAGCAAAGTACAAAAAGGGAAATAGTTTACCCTCAGTTCCACCTAATTCTATAAAATCTCTGCTGAGTTTACACAATACCATTCAATTTTGTTTCCATTTCTTTGTTTCCAGACAGTCCTAAGCTGTGGTTTTGACTGGAGACCTTTTCTCAGGTACGCAGACTTTTGTGTTTAGCAAATCTGAGCTGTTGTAACCAATACAATTCCTGAGCTTCAGCAACTGAAAACAAGCGTAAACAGCTTTTCTCATTGCTTAAGGTAGTAGCATCTTCATTTTGAGTCCATTTCTCTCTCCACCCTCCTGATCTAGTCATATGTTCTGTCTCAAAAGCTAATGCCACATGATTGCAAACAGGTCTTTTAATTCCAGTGGGAGTAAGGAAGGCTTCAGGTAAGAACAACAGCAACAAAAATAAGAGCTGAAGCCTGGTGATGTAAAAAGAGGGAGGAAAATACTTAAGGGATTTTTTTTTTCCTGAACTGTTCACTGCAAATTGGCTCAGCAGTGATGAAAAATGGGGAAAAAATCTGTTGTGCTGCAAACAATGCAATCATTTTTTTTATTGGTCCCATTGGCTTTAGAGTTTCTAGTTTTCAGGTGGGAGGAAAATTACTTAGGTGTGTTTTTCTTTTTCTTTTTTCTTTTTAATGTGTGAGACATAGTGTCTTCAGGAAACCCAGACTTTAAAATGATCTGTCAATGATTTTGGATGCCATGAGCTGCATTTTCTGCACAACTCCTCATTAGCATACCTCCTCATTAGCATAAATTAGCATACACTGAGAAGGGCAAGACTGCCCCCCACTCCAAGTTAATTGCATGCAAACTACTTTTGCACTTTGAACTCTGTTTGCCACAATCAAACTACACTGAAGATGAAGGAGAAAAGTGGAAGAAAGCAGCAAAATTGGGACATTTTAAAAGCAGATGGAAAAATGTGACTAGCAAGGATTAATTAGGATTGTCCCTGCAAGATCAGGACAGTTGAAGGGTATGGATTTTGATTTTAAAATCCTTAAGTCCCCCTCTTATAACAGAAGGGAATGGAGTCAGCAGATTGTCAAATGTGGTTCTATTATATGACTTATTGATGTTCAGTTGCAGCCAGGTGGCCCATTGTGTTGGCTGATAACAAAGGAACATTTGATCTTCCACTAGGAGAGACATAAAGCCCAGCTGTATACTCAGGACTTGCTCCAGCCTATTCAGAGTAGACAGGTTTCTGGGCTGATGGAAAGTAGAACATAATCTATCAGTCTCTGTGGATGTTTTCTGAGCATACTTTTGTAGAGAATAAGTCCTGAACTAGAAATGATCTTGAAAACTATGATGTTTTCAAATGCTTTCTTGCAGCACAAAGAAAAAAGAAAAAGGTAAAATTACTCATTTTTGCTGTGAGAACAAAATTTAAGATTTACATTAGACAAATAACAAAATATGAATAATTTACCAGAAGTATGAGGAAAGTACATACAGCACTCACCACCACCATAGTAAGAAGTGAGAACGCCACATTCTCCAAGCACTGAAACACCCAACCAGGTTCTCACTGCAGTAGTCTAGCCTCCAAGTTACCAAAGGCATTCATGGCTGTGGTCTTGTCCCCTACCATTTTTATTTTTATTTTTTATATATATTTTTGTCCTTTCCTCTTTTCATGCTGAGGCGATTTGTCAGAGCTCTGAATATACGCAGAGCTTGAACAAGGCTCATTACAGGCCTGCACAAAGACAAGGGAGGTGGAGAAGGATGACAAGGTTTTGCATTAATTGCCTAGCTATCTAGTGTTCTGGGGGGCATCCAAGCATATAATAATTTAAGTAGAGTTGCAGCGAGTTGGAAGTTCTTGCTTCTTATAATGTTTTGGCAAGCTGATTTCCTATTATAGCACAGTCGGTATTTCTTTTTAAAGCCTTGACAGAAAGCTGCAGGTGGCCACACAGCTTTTGTCCTGCTAGTAACATATTTTCAACGTTCCATTAACCAGCCAAAAAAAGTCAGCTGGTACAACTATTGTCGACCACAGTATAATTTTTGAGTCAAAAATTGAGTCAAAGAAACCTTGTATTGGGCCAGTGTTTCTGCAATGAATGGAAGTGGAGTGATAAGATCTCTAAGCCAGAAGTAGCCTTATGCTTCCAGATAAAGCATTCAGTTTCCAGTTTTACAATTGCTGCATGAACCTTCCCTAGCACTGCATGGGGGAGGGGGAGTTATAGACTTTACAGTAAGTCAAATCATCAAGCAAAAAGTTATAAGCAGGCATATGACAGGCATGTTAGAAGCAGCTTTATGAGACTCATCTTTACATATAGGAATAGATGTCATGTGGATGATGGTTTTGCAACTAGGGCCAATGTATTGAAATTACAAGAAAAGAAATTCTACCTAAACATTGAGAAGATCTTCTTGTCTGTAAAGATTCATTTGAGAATGCAGTAGACTTTCCCAAGAGGGTAGTGAACTATCCTTCTTTGATTATTCTTCAACAGAAGTTGGATGGACATCTTTCATGATTCCTTTACTTGTGTATGTTGACAAGAAACTGGACTTGGTGGCCCTTATGGTCCTTTCCAACATTACCACTATATGAGAGGTCTTTATTGTTGGTAAAACAACCAGGACACATTTCTTAGTGATCAAGAGAACATGTAATCTCTGTATGTGTCCTGAATCCTATTAGTCCAATTACAACAGACACACTGAATCATTTGTTTCATGGAGAGTCAACACATACATAAATCTCACTGATTCAGTGAGACTACTGCAGCTGAGATCAACTATAGGACTGAGCCCAAATAGCAGAACAGAACAATCTTATCTACAGAGAAGCAGTTGGCCCAATTGGGATGCTAGTGACAGGAGTGCCCTTAGTGTGGAGAGCTAAAGTGGAGATCACCACAGTTGGGCCAATTGGTTTCAAAGATGAGGCTACCACATTTGCAGAGGATGAAGTTCTCAGTCAACAAGGAAAGGTTTAGTGCTGAATTAGGAATAGAGGAATCTGTCAGTTATTCTCTTTTCCACAGTTTTTTTAAAAATAGCTCAGGAGTTTTTCTTCAATTTGGAGAAAAAAATATGAAATTTAAAATAGTCTGAACCAAAAGAAATTACAAAAAAATAAAAAATAAAAAAATATTAGGATGTTACTCTTCTGTCTTCTGTCTTCTATCCTTTAAGGTTCATGAGTGGAGGTTGATAGTAGAATGAATTCAGCAGTTTATTTAACAGTTCAGCACCCCTGGCATGGGCTCTGGCATAGTTGCCCATGGTTCCACTTTGAACAAGTAATTAAAGCAACTTTATACAGTGTGCCTGCATCATATGGTTGCACGCTAAAAGCTGTGTGACATAACACTAAATGGCGCATGAGCCCATGGCACACACACTGCACCACGCCGCATGCATAAAGCCCATTGTTTTTAATGGGGCTTGAACATACACTGTATTTGCCTTACTTGAGTGGGTCCAGAACATGCAGTAGCAAGACATGAGCAACAAATGCTATGGTTGCCTCTACACTGCAGAAATAATCCCATTTAGCTTTAACTGCCATTTAATTTTAATACCACTTTAACTGCCATGGTTCAATGCTATGGAATTCTGGGAATTATAGTTTTGTGAGACATTTAGCCTTCTCTTTCAGAGAGCTCTGGTGCCACAACAATCTTCAGTTTCCAGAACTCTATATTACTGAGCCATGGCAGTTCAAGTGGTGTCAAACTGGATTATTTCTGCACCATGAATGCAACCTATGACAGCCATAAAAACTCACCAATAAGGAGCAAGCAAGCTATTTCAAAATTATCTGTTACACTTGTCCTTTGTATCTTATTCCAGTGATTCAAGTGATCTGATGTCAGCAGAACATGTCAAGATGTCTTTGGAACAATGTTTTGTACATGCTTAACTTCACTGGAAATCAGGAGGAGCCTACAACACTTTCTATGTCTAAGCAAACTGTTTTCATCAACATGGAGCTATATCATTTAGGCCCACTTTCTGACTTTTCCTTTTCCTTGTCCATCAAGGAGTTCTACTTCAGTGTAATCCTATGAAGAAGCAAAAAGGAGGCAAACTTAACTGATTTCCCTCCCTATCTCCAGATTCCTGAGTTACCATCCACCTACCATACCATTTTATGTCAAAATGGAAGGAGAGATCGATGCATAATATCTATCTCCCCTTCCTTCCACTTTCCTAACCAAAAAGGCCTGGGGTTCAGCCCAGTCGTACCACAAACCCTGTCTCTGCTCCTATGCAACGCCAGGTCCATAAAGAACAAGACCCACATCATTTATGATCTTTTGCAGGACAAAAACTGCGACCTGGCGTGCATTACTGAGACCTGGCTTGGGCCTGAGGGTGAGGCAGTGTGGGCCCAGGCCCTCCCAGCCGGGTTCTCAGTTAAGGACCAGATCAGGTTAGGTGGACGGGGGGGGGGCGGTGTTGCCTTGGTCCATAAAACCACCTTCTCCTTAACCAGGATCCCAGTCCGGAAAACAGATCACATCGAGTGTATTTACCTGTCCCTGAGGGCTAGAGACAGTCTGGGGATTCTGTTGGTCTACAGGCCACCCCGTGCGCTAACAGACTCCCTGGCCGAGCTCACACAGCTGGTCTCGGAACTGGTGTTGGAGTCCCCAAGACTTCTTGTCTTGGGAGACCTCAACATCCCTTTCGAGGCCAGTGAAGTTCCAACAGGTGCTGCTCGGGAGTTCATGACTACCATGACAGCCATGGGCCTGTCTCAACTAGTCTCAGGGCCTACGCATTGCGCTGGTAATACCCTTGATGTGATCTTTAGTACGGACATGGAGGTTCCGTGGGTAGAGATCTCAAACATCTCTCCCTTGTCATGGACGGATCATTTCTTGGTTGAGGCTCGAATCAAGGCTTTTACCTTAAGCTCCCCCGGGGGTGGCGGACCCATTAGGATGGTCCACCCTCGAAGGCTGATGGAACCCAAAAGGTTCCAAGAAGCCCTAGAGGGATATGCGACTGGTTCTGACGGCGATTCTGTTGATGCCCTGGCTAATATCTGGGATACCAACCTGTCCAGGGCTATACACAGTGTCGCTCTCAAGCGTCCTTACCGGCCTGCTCCTAATAAACAACCATGGTATACGGAAGATCTTAGAGTAAGGAAGCGGGCTGTGCAACGACTAGAGTGTAACTGGCGAAGACATCAGCGTTTATCTGACAGGACACTCCTTCGCTCTCATTTGAAGGCCTATGGAGTGGCAATAGGTGCAGCTAAGAATTCATTCTATGCTGCACGTATTGCGTCCGCAGAGTCGCGTCCAGCAGAGCTGTTCAGGGTTGTGAGGGAGCTGACTCAGCTCCCTCCCTCCCTGAGCCCTATTCTGGTACCATCTAAAGCCTGCTGTGATGATTTTAATAACTTCTTTGCGGATAAAATCTCTCAGATCAGGGCTGATCTTGACGCCTGTATTTATGCAGGTCCTGTAAGAGAGGCGTCCGAAGCATCCGTGGCCCCAGTTATACTGGATCGCTTTGAGTTTGTTAGTACCGATGAAGTGGACAAGATCCTTCGAAGCGTTAGGAAGACGACGTGCTCTCTTGATCCCTGTCCCTCATGGTTGGCAGCTCAGGGGGGAGATGCGGTGCTGACTATGTTGCACCTCATCATTAATACTTCTCTAAGAGAGGGTCAGTTTCCATCTAAATTGAAAGTGGCAGTGGTTAAACCCTTGCTTAAGAAACCCTCCTTAGACCCCCTGATTCATAACAACTATCGGCCCATCTCGCTGCTACCTTTTTTGGGGAAGGTGATCGAGAGAGCAGTCGCCTTCCAGCTTCAATCGATCTTGGATGACACCGATTTTCTGGACCCATTTCAAACTGGCTTCCGGGCGGGCTATGGAGTTGAGACTGCCATGGTCGCCTTAGTTGATGACCTCCGTCTGAGCATGGACAGGGGAAGCGTGTCCCTGTTAGTGCTCTTGGACATCTCGGCGGCTTTCGATACCATCGACCATGGTATCCTTCTGGAACGCCTGGGGGAGTTGGGTATCGGAGGCACTGCTTTGCAGTGGTTCCGGTCCTACCTCTCGGGTAGATTCCAGATGGTGGAGCTGGGGATTGTCGCTCCGATAAGAGGGCACTTACATCCGGTGTCCCTCAGGGAGCGATTTTATCCCCTATGCTTTTTAACATCTACATGAAACCACTGGGAGAGATCATCCGGAGACACGGGGTGCGGTGTTATCAGTATGCTGATGACACCCAAATAATTTTCTCTGTGTCTCCGACTGATGCAGTAACTAAGGATGGCATCTCTCCTCTAGATGCCTGCTTGGCGTCAGTAATGGGCTGGATGAGGGAGAACAAACTCAGTGTGAATCCAGGGAAAACGGAAGTACTGGTGATAGGTCCCTCGGTTCCGGGTGGTGAGATTTGTCAGCCTGTCCTGAATGGGGTCACGCTCCCCTTGAGGGACTCGGTGCGCAGCTTGGGAGTACTCCTTGATTCGTCGCTTCATCTGACATCCCAGGTGGACGCGACGGTCAGGAGTGCTTGTTATCAGCTTCGGCTGATACGCCAGCTGCGCCCCTACCTGGGCCGTCGGGACCTTGAAACTGTTGTACATGCTTTGGTAACCTCTCGATTTGACTTCTGCAATGCGCTCTACATGGGGCAACCCTTGTACCAAACCCGGAAGCTTCAATTGGTGCAGAATATGGCAGCCAGACTGGTCGCTGGTAGTTCCAGGACAGACCACATAACACCTATTTTAAAAGATCTCCACTGGCTACCCATTCGCTTCCGAGCTCAATACAAGGTGTTGGTTTTGACCTATAAAGCCCTAAATGGCTTGGGCCCAGGGTACTTGGAGGACCGTCTCTCCCCATACAAACCGCCCCGCACACTCAGAACATCTGGGACCAATTTGTTAGAGGTCCCTAAATCCCATTTGGTGAGGACCTCACAGAGGGCTTTTACTATCGCCGCCCCCTCATTGTGGAATAAGCTCCCTATAGAGCTCCGTTCCTCTGCATCTTTAGTTTCTTTTAAGAAACAATTAAAAACGCATCTATTCCAGCTGGCTTTTTCACTCTAGGTAATAGTGTTCTTTCTCTGCTCCTTGTTGTTGTTTTTCGACCCCAGATTAGTGCAATATATTGTCTTTTTCTTGCCCCTAGTGAATTGTGATTTGTATAGATTCCCGTTCCTACCCCTAGTAATGATGTTTTTAAACTTTTTATATTGTGATGTTTTATCTGTATTTTATTGTTTCTTGTCTTGTAAGCCGCCTTGATCATGCAATTGGAAAGGCGGGATATAAATAAAAATTATTATTATTATTATTATTATTATTATTATTATTATTATTATTATTCCAGGAGACCTTGAACCATCTCTCATGTAACACTGTTATATGTTCCACTTTAGCTGACATGGTAACATTATATGGAATCCCGGGATTTGCAGGATTTAGGAAGCTGTATTTAGAATTCTCAGCCAGAGAACTCTAGTGCTTCACCAGACTGCCAACCACAGCATTCCACAGAATGCAGCCACGGCAGTTAAAGTGGAATATAATATTATAATCTCTGGCTTTTCTTTGTGAACAAAGATTCAGGAAGAACTTATCCCGTGCTTTCTGCAAGTGCGTTGATGACTAAAAAGGCCAGTCTGAGATAAACAAGTCTGGTTGCAGAAAGCAAGTACTATAATAGTGTTGTGTGAATGGACTCTTCGGCTGCATCTACACTGCAGAATTAATACAGTTTGAGACCACTTTAACTGCCATGTTTCGGTGCTGTAGGATTCTGGGGTTTGTAGTTAAGTGAGATATTTAGCCTTCTCTATCAGAAACCTCTGGTGCCACAACAAACTACAAATTCCAAACATCCATAGAATGAAGTCATGACAGTCAAACCATTGTGAAACTGCATTAATTCGGTGGTGTGGCAGTTTATAGAGAGTTTTAAAGGGGTTTGAGGAAATTGCCAGGTATTGCTGTCCTCATATTCCATCAGCAGGAGCAGATTGTGAGATGAGAAGATTGCTACTTCTTGGAGACTCGAGAAAATTTGGTGTATTTGTGAGGGCAGAACTTTCTATCCACTCTTGAAATTAAGCCTTCACAGTATCCCAATGAAGGCTCCTACTGGATGTGTGGTGAAGACATAAATCTTTGAACAATTTATCCTCACATGCAAGAATGAATAATTACTGCAGTTTTCTCCTCTCTGCAGGAGAAAACAAATATTTTTGTGCCGTTTCATCCTCAAATTCAAGCCTCCTGATATGTTTTGAAGATTTTTCTTCTGCCCAGAAAAACATGAGAGGTGTGTATTATTATTATTATTATTAACCTTTATTAATGAAGCGCTGTAAATTTACACAGTGCTGTACATGCAATCTTTTTAGTTAGACGGTTCCCTGCCATCGGGCTTACAGTCTAAAAAGACATGACACAGAAGGAGAAGGGAGTGGTGGAGGGAAAGGGTAAGAGGTCCAGCAGCAGTTCCTCTCTACCTCCGAGGCCTGGACCAAGGCAGATGGACTGGAGGGAGGGCTTGGCTTCATAATGGATGGTTAATCTTCCTCCAGGGAAAATACCTACTCTCAAGTATATGCAAACTCTCCGTATTTGTTGTGCAAAAATATCCCCAGAACTAAAAACAAAAATACACCCTCTTACATTTTTTGTGTAGATAGCACAGTTTGAGCAAAAAGGGCATACATTTCTGTACCCAGAAAAATCCCCTGGAACAATCTGAGGCACTTCAGCATGGGGAGAAAACTACACAAAACTCTCACTGCTCTGTTGTCCTTGCCAACAGGACTTCTAACTGTTGGAAAACCCAGGTCGTTTTGAAACTGGAAATGAATAATGGAGAATATTTTTTTCTATCTGTAATGTGTTCAGTGCATCTCTGACACAGACAATTTAGATCTGATCCTGTACAGTAAAGCTCTTTTGTGGAGAGAGGATGCTTTTGTTGGCCACTAGGAATAGAAGCTGGGTGGGGGATTAACGATAGTGTTTGAGTCTGTAGCACAAGGCACTGAGAGGAATGAGCAGAGTGGTAGGCTTATAGCCTCCTCCACCTCTCATTCTCCCTTTCTTCCCTCCCATCCACCCAGAGATATTGTAGACATTTGTTGGTCACTTCCTTGGGCTGGGTAGGAATCCTCTCCTCTATATTCACGTTGTTGTTGTTGTTTTTGTTGTTGTTCTATGCCCTGTACTGTTATGTATGGAATTAGGACAATTGGCTTTGGGCATGGCAGTTAAATAGGAATTCACTGATAGATAGGTATAGAGGGGAATCTGAAGGAGCAGTAATGCTAACCACCCCTTGATGTCAATTTGGTGTTGACATCTCCAGACTTTCTCCTGTGGGTTGCAGGTCATAGGAAGTGGGAAAGGAGACTTTTTCTTTTGGCCATCCTGCTGCATATTTTCCATTTATAAAATGGAATATGAAGAAAGGAATTTCCCTAAGAAGACCTCCCTTAGAGGAGGTCAGATTGGAACTTGAACCTGATTTTGCATCTCCCTCCTGTGTATAACAAACACTTATGTTTAACTAGTTAATATATTCCCAGTACAGACTGCCCAAAAAGGGCAGTCTTTCGGCACCTAGTTTTCTGCCGGGGGGGGGGGGGGGAGGCAGCGGACAAACTGTCCGATTTCCCGCCAGCTGAAAAAGAACCCTCAAAAAGAGGGTTCTTTTTGCACCATGATACTGATGCCACAGTGCGGAAATGGTGCACTCACAACATCAGTATCACACCATGATGTGCGGACGCTAAGCATCTGTCATGTCAAAATGGCAGCACCCATATGTACAGGGCGCTGCCATTTTGACGTACAAAATACATGCTAGGGTTGTGGGGCGTCTGTAAGCAATGCCCTGAGGAAACCCTAGCATGTCATCAAGAGGTGCGTCAAGGCCCATCTATACTGGGCCATAGTGACCCTTTAGTTACCCCAAGAAAGTGGATATCATGGACTGCTAAAAAGACAAATAAATAGGTCCTAGAATAAATCAAGTCTGAGTTCTCCCTAGAAGCCAAGATGGCTAAACTGAGATTGTCATACTTTAGCCACATCAGGAGAAGCCATGACTGACTGGAACAGAAAATAATACTTGGTAAAGTAGAAGATAGTAGGAAAAGATAAAGACCCTGTTCCAGATGGATAGACTCAGTCAAGTAAGCTATGGCTCTGGGTTTGCACGGCTGTTGAGGATAGGGTGATTTGGAGGTCTCTTGTTCATGGGGTCACCATAAAGTGAAATCCACTTGATGGCAGTTAATGACAACAACAGCAACAACAACAACAACAACAACAAAGTGACCCTTGAGTTACCCCAACTGTGTTGTCTGGTATCATTATTTTCTAGGTAGCACAAAAGAGGTAACAATGCTTGAAGATTTTTTCTTCATAAATTCAAGTACAATGTGTGTGTGTGTGTGTGTGTGTGTGTGTCTGTGTGTGTGTGTCTGTGTGTGTGTGTAGTGGTTGTGCTACACCACAATTCTGATGAATGCTAGCATTCTGAATTGACTGTATTTCTTCCAGCATTCCTTCTGATTGTTCTAATGTGAAATGGGGAATGACCAGTGACCTTTTCAGCAATCCCAGTGAATAAAGTTATACACTGAAGGCACTGGGGAACATTTATGCATCTTCCAAGAGTGGCTACTTGAGTGAGAAAAGGCTGGACTGGTGGAGGCCAACTCATGCAATGGTGAACTGAATATCTATGTTACGGAATTGCCAAAAAGTATACCACGTGTATAGAGGAATTATGTTTGTGTTAGACATCAACAGCACTCCAACTTTATTAGATAACATAGGGGCTGTACAGATTAGAAGAAATAGGTGGCCAGTGGCCACCCTTTCTCCTCTAGATCTTTGCTGCGGCAACCCAAAATGATCTGCTCCTCCCAAAAAGGAGCTGCGAAATGCAGCTCCAAGGCCCTCGTACGGACTAGGGTTTGGGAGCATGCGTTTGCTGCATGCTCCCGAACCCTAGAATCGCCACCAGGATGCCACTTCCTACCCATATGTACTGGGCCATAGTTAAATTCAAATTGTAATGAAACTTGTTTTTACTATTTTTTTTTTTTTAAAAGACAAATTAATGCAGAAATGCAAAGCAATATAAAAGCAAGAAAATCTGACTGGAGCCAATTTCAGAGGAATCTATGTGTTCCTACAGAGAGTGTGCTGCATTCCTCAAAGGTGCTTGAAAATGCAAGACCTTTCTCTAACACACAAAACTAATCACAATTATGGAGATTTCCCCCTATTTTATAATAACATCAAAGCATTACCATCGAAGCTCCCTCACCTCGCTCTATCTCTCCCAATCTCTTTCCCACTCCGCCTTTAAAAAAGAAAGAAGGAAAGAAAAGAAGCTAATTCAAGGGCATTCTGTTCAAATTCACATGGAGTCAAAAAGAAAGAGCAAGCACCAAAGGATTTTTCCTTTTCTGGACCCCCTTGGGTAACCTAAGCCTATTCATACATTGGTCCAGCAGTGAAGGTTACCACTTTCAAAATGTTCTATTTCAAACATGGTCCTTCATGGAAATTATTCAGCAGTTTGATGAAAGCATCATGTTCTGCCTCCAACAATGCCATGTTACCTCAAAAGAATCCACCATAGTATTGTTCTAAAGATAGTTTTTTTTAGTTATGTGGATTTTTTTAAAGTGTGCATGCACACGCGCGCGTGCACACACACACACACACTCAGACAGATAGAAATAAACAAACCTCAGGAACTGATTTGACCTAGCAGAGGGAATCAATAAACTGTAATACTTATAAAACTTTCCCAAACAGGTGAAAATACAATTGCTGGCCGTATAAACACTACTATAAAGAACTTTATCGGGAGAGGACATTATTCCTATTGAAGTAGCAAGGGAGTGTCTGCCCATTTATTCGCTGCAACACATTCACTCATCCTAGCTTGTTAATGAAGGGCAATGATATTAAAAAGAGATCACTATGAACTAAAGCATTACCCCCCTCCCCAGACACACACACACAAACACACATTATTCTGTTTTTATTCTCAATTTGTTTGGTTCCTTGGACACAAAAGCAGACAACTGCAAGTGTGTGCTTCTGAACATTTGAGGCTACCTTATCTCAAGCTTATCTTGAGTAGAAGAGAAGAATCCCTTTCTGGATGAACTCAAAATTCCAAATAATTCATAATATTTTTGGCCAGAGTGATGAAAAAAATTCAATTAAAACTCAAAGAATCTCCCAGCCAGAAGAGCCAGTGACTGTGATGGGTATGGGATATTGGGGGATTTAGTCCAAAATAGTAACTTTCCAAACTCTGATCAAGTCAAAAGCTACTGAGAGGCCATCTGCCTTGAAATGAGTGTTGTTACCTACTTTGAACTGGTCAGTCTTTGATTTTCCAGGTGGACTGGGCTTTTGGTCACAGAATTCTTGAGCATTGGCCAAGCTCACTAGATATTCTGGGAGATGAAGTCCAGAACACCTGGAAGTCCAAGATATGAAACCCACCAGTGACATGACCATCACCATACCTTGTGAATATCAGAAAATTTTTGTTCTCTCATGTTGGCTTTAACCTATGGTGACCCTCTGAATAAGATACCGCCAAGAGATCCTGTAAGTAAGGGGCAATACAGACTGGCACTTTGTGTCAGCCTGTAGGCAGAGCCACAGTGCAGCATCCGATTGCTGGACATTGTAACTCTGCCCTCTTTGTGCCATGATGCCATGCGCCCTTCTAGATGGCACAGAGCTTCATGGTGTGGCTCTGGCGCTGCATCTAGACATCTGTTTGTGGGTTCTTTTTGCACTGGGTTGGGGGTGTGGCATGCAGTTGCCACCTCCCCAACCCAGCATTTCTAGGGGCAACATACCGTCACCCCTTACAGACTGTCTGTACAGCTCCTAACAGAATTTGCCAACCCAGGGCTATGGCCTCCTTTAGTTAGGCATTAATATGGCACACTTAGTCCTTATAGTCCAGCAGTGTTTTCTTTGTGATCAGTAGCAGCTCCCTAAGGAATGTGGATGGGTCCTTTTTCAGCCCAGTTACATTTAGCTGGACAGTTTTGGAGATTGCACTTGGAAGCTCCTAGACGCAAATAATATGCTCTTTTTGAGTCAGACACATCTCTGCTTTTATTTTTCTAAAAGATAGTCATAACATATGTCAAATTAACATTGCAAACATGTGCTGATTTAAAGCTGAATTCAGTTTTAAGCTTACAGCCATTGATTTAACATTGGGGTCACAGCTCATTACTGGAGAAAAAGAAAGATAGTTGGACTCCCCCCCCCCCAAGAAGCATCTGACATTATTAACAGCTTGATTTTATTTCACTGTCAAGCTTTTGTGTCTCGTAACTATGTTGTATTTATTTTAATTTGTAAACAGCTTTGGATCCCAGTTTGGGGGAAAATGGGTTATAAATAGAGATAGTAACAACAAGTAACAACAGTTTTCTTGCTTCTCAGTTTTATTATTGTGTTTCTAGCTGATTTGCTGTCACATTTAGGTTATAATTTTATTTTACTGTATAATTGGCAACAACTGGAATTATTTGTGGTGGGAAGACAAGATATTAATTCAGTGGATGCAGTATAGTAAATAAATATGCTCTTTTCTTCTACCATCAGCAAAGTTTTTTTTACTTGCTTAATTTCTGGATTTCTTCTATTGCTAAAAAGTGTAGAGCATCCTATAATGTCCTCCAATATATTCAGGTGGCACATGGAATACAGAAGAATAAAAAGATGTTAGCATAAAGCTAGAGACAGAGCATGTATGCTTTCTGGTGCCTAGCAGTCTCCCTCCTGAACTGGCTGAGATGTCTAGGAAATGGTGTTGGAGAACCTCAGGACTATGATTCTGAAGATTTCAACATTCATGCTGAGGATGTCCTGGCAGGGCCTGCTCAGGACTTCATAGCTACCCTGCCAACCATGGGGCTATCTCACCACATCATTGGCCTAACACAAGTGGCAGGACACAGAATCATAAAATCATAGAATCATACCGTTGGAAAAGACACCAAGGGCCATCTAGTCCAACCCCCTGCCATACAGAAACTTAGACTTGGCTTTTGCTATTGGATGCATGGAGAATGATGTGGGGCTTTTGGGGGGGGGGGATTATACAATGACTCCATTGTCCTGACCAGAGCACTTCCTTGTGCAGTTTGGTTTGGCAGCAGGGGTGAGGGACTTATTAAGTTGTTAAGCTCCCAGAGACTGATAGAACCTGAAGCATTCCTAAATGCTCTGAGGGATTTTCCAGTTGACAGGACTGGCAATTCTTTTAAAGTCTTAGTCTCAACATGGAATGGTGAGATAGAAAAGCTCATTGATGCAATTGATTCCAAGCTCACAGTCCAATCCTGTGAAGTCTATAGTTCAGCTTTGTTAATGGAAATTCTATAAGCAATGAGGCTGGATGTAGACTAGAATGCAGGTCACATAGGTCAGGGGATGAATATACCCCCAAATTGGCAAAGCCCATTTGTTGTGCCTAATAGTCACCAGTGAATGTGACAAAAAGAAAAAGAAGAAGAACCTTATTTTTTATATTTATTCAGGTCTTAATGGTATATTCTTTTTGAGTATATGTATGTTGTACTTATGTATTAATTTCCAATTTATTTTATTTTTTTACTTTGCTACATTGCCAAAAAAGATGATATAGAGAATTCATTTTGTTGTTACACTTCCAGCAGCTTGTGTTGTTATGTTTCCCTATTTTGGCTTGCCTGGTAGGAGTCATAAACATCTGTAAAAAAGTTTGTAATAGTTTCTTTTAGGTTGTTACATTTTGTTAAGTCTAAATTTCTTTCCCAGATACTTTCCCAATTTGCCAGTGGTATTTCCTTCCCTATATTCTGTGCCCATTTTATCATATTTGTTTAACCGTTTCTTCAATCTTTCCAAATCTAACAAAAATCTATAAATTTTCTTGATTAATTTTGACCCATTTCCTTTAATAATCTTGTCAAAAGCAGTCTCACGTTATTTTCTATGCCTATCTCTGTCATATCTTTCCTCCAGTCTTCTTTTATTTGCTAATACTTTAGCCAATTAATTTCTTGATCTTTTCCCAACATTTCTTCTCTGTCTCTTAATTTTTTTGTTTCTCCTATTCTTAGAATATCATCATATCTTAGCCAATTGTTTGTGTGCTTTTTCTCTTCCTTGTGGAACGCCTCTTGTGAGGACGTCCATCTTGATAGTTTCCTACAGAATTGTTTCTTGTATTTGTTCCAGGTGGTTAACAAAGTTTTGCTTATATAATGTTGTTTAAATTCTTTGCTACCATTTTAGTCTCGTAACAGAGGTAGGCATGCCAACCCAACTCCAGATCGCAGCTTTCTAAGTACAACAATTTATAATTTTCTAATAGGACCCAATCTCTGATCCACATCATAGCACACGCATTATGTTATAATTCTAAATTGGGTAATCCCATAACGCCTCTCTCTTTTCAGTCTTGCATTGCTTTATATTTTATTCTGGGTCTCATTCCTTGCCACAAAAAGTTAGTAAGATCTTTCCTCCATGCTTTAAAGGAATAATTATTTGTTATAATAGGTAAAGTTTGAAACACAAACAACGTCCGGGACAAAACATTCATTTGTATTGTGGCAATTTTTCCTAATAAAGTCAGTTGCTGTTTTTTCCATCTATCCAGATCAGACTTTATGGCTTTCCAGACTGTTGTGTAGTTATTTTTGTATAATTCTGAATTTTATTATTTTTTTTTGTCAAAGTTGCTCCCAAATATTTAATTTTATTTATTAATTGAAATTCTGTGAACATTATCAAATTCTCTTCTTCTTTCCTAGCAGGGGTTTTTGTTAGCATGCCACTCTTGTTTTTATTAACTCTAAACCCCACTAAACTTCCATTTTTCCCCAATACTACTTCTTTCAATGTCTCCTTTACACTCAATGAATACCACACCCCCAAGTTGCCAGGAAGCTGGCTTTTAGAGTTGATCTGTTGCAGTCCCCTGTCAGGAGGAGGTGTCTACTGCTTTGAAGGAGGCTGTGATGTGCTCTTTCCTGAAGAAGGCCTCCTTGAACCCAGAGGTATGTAAGAATTACCATCCTATCACTAACTATGCCCTGCAGAAGTATTTGGACAAGGTGCTTGAATGTGCAGTGGCTAGGCAGCTTCACAGATTCTTGGAGGAAACACATGCCATTAACCTGGATTCCTGCAAAACATCTGATATTTTGATTAGCAAACTGATTAACTATGGAATAGATGGAAACACCATGGATCTATAATTGGTCGGAAAGCAAGCAAGCAAGCAATAAATAAATAAATAAATAAATAACATCCTGTGGGAAATGTCTCCTATGGTATGTGACAGTAATGATACAGAAATTAACATGTGTTAGTGCTGCTGTATGAGAGCCAACATAGTGAAGTGGCCTGAGTGTGGGACTCCAGGAGCTCAGGGTTCAAATCTCTCATTGGCCATGGAGACCCAGTGGTTAACCTTGAGCAATGCAAACTTTTTCAGCCTTCCAGGGAGGCATTGGCAAACCACCTCTGAACAAAATCTTGCCAAGAAAACCCCATGTTGGGTTCACCTTAAGGTCACTATAAGTTGAAAATAAAGAAATTGGAAATGACTTTGAAGCAACCCAACAACAAAGTTCTGTTGTTCAAACCTGAAGGTCGAGCCTCTAGAATCTTCACATTTGATTCAAGCATACAGATCCTTCTCTCGTCTTCATCAGTTTCTCTGAATACAGGTATGCTCCTCAGAACTTTGAAAGTCTTACTTAAAGGCGCATGCAGACTCACTTTTTTGTCCTGAGGAGATTTGGATTGTCACGCTGATGCAATACCGGATTGTTGTTCCCATTATGCTTTGGATTTGCAAATCTCTCCGAAGCATTTTAACCCTATGTGCTATTCATACATGCCTGGGCAGCAATAGCAATAACAATAGCCCTTACATTTCTATATCACTTCATACTGAACTTGTAGTCTCTAAGCAGTTTACAACATGTAAGCTAATTGTTCCCAACAAGCTGGAAACTCATTTTAGGCAATTTGAGGCAAATATGAATATCAAGGAAATAACCCAGGTTCACCCTAGGTTTTTTTTGGAGTGTGAATAGCTTTGTTATAGCTTTGAAATAATAAGTTTCTAATTCTAACTAGTTACTTATTGGGGTGATGAGGTGTAACAGTTATATTTTTAAAGCAATGTAACAGGTAACAACAAAATCACTGCACTAAGAACCATCCTTTGTTATTTCAAAAAGTTACTCTGAAGTGTATTTTTAGAGGCATTTTGATGGGACATTTTCAGGTTCTCTGCCATTTGTATCAATCCCAAGTGTATTCCTCTCAGAAAGAATACTTGAAAGTAATTAGGATGAAAAAAAATATGCAGCAAGAAACAGAACAAGTTACCTTTTTCACCATGACAATAGAAAACCAACATGAAGTAGTTTTTGGAAAGTTAATATGTAAGCTCTGATTTAAAACATTTCATGTGTTCCATCACCTCAGGGATGTAGATTCACACTTGTCTAGTTTTCACACACAAGACTGAGAGATGGCATGGTTTTTTTCTTTCTTTCTCTACACCTGTGATGAATTTTCTGTTGGTCTTAAGAGAGTTTTTACATCTGCAAGAAGGATTTTAACACAATTGGTGTTAGTTGGACAAACTGTGTAAAACATGCAGAATGGTGTAGCTGCACTCCAATAACTGCAGCCTTGTTGCATGGGCCTTTTAAAAATTAGAAGAACTGAGGGGTCCCACATTTCGGGTTCTGCCCCTCTTCTCCACTTCTCAAGGCAAGAGAGTGGAATTTCTGGGTGAGAGTGCTGCCTTGAAAAGTATGTGAAAAGTGTGTGTGTGTGTTTTTCATATTTATTAGATTCCTCCTCCTCCTCCTCCTCTTGGTATATTCTGTGCAACCATATTGTGTATTCTTTCATGGCAGGAGGATGGATGTGAAGACTTTCCCAACTCTATGTACCTTATCACACTAGATGAATCTCACTCAAAAATGGGATTTTAGAAGTGGAAAAACCCCACAAATGCAGGATGATTTTCAGACGTGTTTCACCCATGCTTTGATTTAGATTTCCTGCATGGCAGGACGTTGGACTGGGTGGCCCTTGTGGTCTCTTCCAACTCTATGATTCTAAAGCAAATGGAAATTGGACAAAAACAATACTTTTTTACTTTCAGGAAGTTCCCGAAAGTAAAAAGGTGTTGTTTTTGTCCAGTTTCCATTTGCTTTATTTTTACATTGTTTCTGTTTGGGAGAAATGTCATCTGAAAAACCTCCTACATTGGTTTTTTCTACTTTTAAATCCTGTTTCTGAGTGGGATTCATCTAGTGTGATAAGGATTCTATAGCTGAAGCTTATTTATATTCTGCTTAATGGTATCATCAGAGGCTTCCACTTCTAAAATAAGCATTTCAATATCACACGGGGCTGCTCCCTGTGACATCTCAAGGGGGTCATCCTTACGTTTCATATTTTGGTGCTGAAATCTCAAGGGCTGGAACTGCCCTGACCTGGCAACCCTGGAAAGCATTTCTTGGGTTGAGCTCATCTTTTTGATTAATCAGATAATGTTTTCCTGATCCCTGTGAGTGTGTGCACCGCTTTCCAAGGAGAAAAGACACTAGTTATGTGCAGAGAAATTTTGCATGAATTGTGGAAGCAGGGAAAGTGAGGACACTCATTACCTTGTTCTTGCAGTGAAGTTGTGGCATCTCAGGGAGTTTAAAAAACTCTTGACAGAGCATCTCAGCTCAGTTTATTTGAAAATGTGTAATTTAGACAGATTTGTACATAGCTCTGCACTTCTACATAGGCCTACTCCACACTCTTTCTTTCTATTTCAAACTTGAATAATTCACTTAACAAACATGCCAAAAAATCACCCCAACTGATTCTGGCTGCCTTTGTGATCTTATCATCCTCTCGGAGGCATGAATGGGTAGCAATATGAGGCCACCTTTGTGTAATGGTTACCCTCAGCAGTTAAATGTCCTCAAAATGATACTTCGAAGATTTAAAACCAGTTGATTATAATTTACATCTTATTAGTCTGGAGGAAAGGGAGAGCAGAGGGGGGAAAAGATATCCATTTCCAAATGTAAAATTAAACTATCATTAAGCTAATTAGCCAGTTTGTTGTTCTCATTGAGTTTATTGTTTCAATTGTATCTGTGCAAATTAGCAAAGGGCTTAATTTGTGCAGAAATCAATAAATTCTTTTTACCCCTTTTTGCTATAATATATGCACATATTTAAATAGTCACTGCTTTAACAAGAAAGTTGGAGCGAGGTTTTAAATGTAAGGATGTGGAAACTCTTCCATAGATTCTTCCCCCTCCCACTGCATCCCAGTTAAAACAGAATACTGCAAAATCCAAACTGACAGTACCTGTCTTCCTGCAAAGAAAGGTATGGATTCACACAACCGCAGTTCTTTGATCTCAGGTAGAGTACAAAGTAAAGAACCAAGATTTAAATTTGTAAAAGAACCCAGGCACTAAGAGGAACTGAGATTAGGGATTTAAATCTTCACTTGTTGCAGCCTCCTGTGCAATGACACCTAATTTCTGTAACTTTCTCCCTGCTGTGGGAGAAAATGAATATTTTTGCACAATGAAGTGATTCAGGTAATTATTCTCAGAAGAAAATCATGCAAACAGCTCTAAATGAAGGTCACAGTGTATTCCATTGACCATATACAGGTTCTGAAAACCACGTTTGTGGCCCCTGAGGGTCTGCCAAATATTTCAACTCTTTTAAAACAACCACATCAGGTGTTTTTTTCTTTTTTTGTGGGGGGGGCGCATTCCCACATATTATAAAAACAGCTCCCCCCCCTTGGAAAAATGTGCAAAAACACATGAAAGCATCCCACCCCAAAAGCAGCTAGATTCCAGTGCAACCTCCCAAAGCAAATCCCTCCCCCCCCCATGCAATAGAGGTGTCACTAGGGAGTGCAGATCACACTGGGTGACATCTCAAAGGGTTGTGTCACCTAGGGCACTGGTAGAAATGGGCTGCCTTCTGGGTCTGGCAGCTCTGCAGGCCTCCCTTTGCTGCCTAGCCAACAGCTCTACCAGGCCCAGAAAAGGCCCAGAAGAAGGGAAGAGGAATTTTTTTATAATGTTCTGTACTGAGTATAAATATATTAGGAATGCCACTGCTCTGAAAATGGTAATAAGAAGTCGCACAACATCAGTCTTTATCACCATTTTGAGAGGAGCTGGAGAGGAAAATGGAGGTAGATGGGCATGCTGTATTTGGCAGGGAGGTTGTGCTCTGTGAAGGAACTGGAGGGAAGTTGGCACCGATTCACCCTGACCTAAATCCTGGTGTTCGTTCTAACTTGTGTGTGTGTGTGTGTGACATTTTGCCGTCATGTCATTTCTGACTTTTAGCGACCCTATCACAGGGTTTTCTTGGCAATTTTCTTCAGAAGGGGCTTGCCATTGTTGTCCTCTGAGGCTGAGAAAGTGTGACTTGAAAACTCAGTGGGTTTTCAGGGATTGGAACCATGTTCTGCAGAGTCACAGACCAGCACTGAAAATACTACACCATGCTGGCTTTCTTTCATTCTAACTAGAGTAACTGAATCAGTTGAATTTACCAATGGGGTAGACTCAACATTCAACATTTGATTGAAAGGACCCATTCTAGTTGAGACATACCAACAGGATTCCAACCAATTTTTTTCTGCATTGGAAATAATTTCCATGCAAAATGCACTACTTTCTGCACCCAAACCTCATGTTTTATTTGATGATAATAATTTAAATATATGTGTTTTTGTGCAGGAAAAAATAACATATATGTTCTGTAGAGAATAATTCCCCAGTACCCTTTAGGATGTGTGAATGTCTGAAGAAAACAGAGCAAAAATTATGGCAATGCTTTATTTTTCCCAACAGGGTTTCTCATATTTCAGAAAACCCTTTTCCCAGGTGGGGAAAAATAGCAATAAATATTCTTTCCATCTTTAAATATGACACCTTTTCCCTCTATTGCTGTAGTGATGTGCAAGGCAGTTTTCAGACCCCTAAAAATGTAGATTGACTACAAAAAAGTCAGCCACATGGGTAAAAACTGATTGCATTTTCATTTAGTAATGACTCTCCGTAGGGCCCTTCAGTATCCATTAGGACAATTAAAATCAGCATCATGTCACTTCTTTAGCCAGAGTCACATCAAGCACGCCATCAAGCATCCACGCACTTTTTCTGAATCTGTTACAGAAGTGCCTGTAACTTCAACTAAAACTGAGATGCAATGTATTTATAATATACACCAAATTGGAATGCAATCTGCACATAAATTCTACAAATCTCTGCCTTCCAGCCTTCATTTCAAAATGCAGTCTTATGTAGAAATGGTGCAAGACAAAGTTCACCTTCATGAGCCAAAAGCCCTGGTTTCCTCCCCATCGTCTTGGCAGGGAGTCTGGTTGATACATGCCCCAATCCCCAGGTCTGATATGAATAGTCTGGACAACAGTCAGCTCATTCAGTGCCAAACTCAGGGTATACTCTTCTTTAAGCAGTGTAAAATAAGTACTAATTTGCTCTGCATCTCCCCAGAAGATCATCAGACCTCTTTTCTAAGTTTTGGTGGCTGTTTAAAACATGCCCCACTGTGTTGCTTAGTGTGGCCACCACGGAAGAGTCAGAAATGTGATGCAGCAGCTAAGAAAACCAATGCAATTCTAGGCTGCATCAATGTCTAGATTGTGGAGAGTAATAGTACCACTGTATTCTGCTCTGGCCAGGCCCCACCTGGAATACTGTGTCCAGTTCTGGTCACTGCAGTTCAAAAAGGATGTGGACAAGCTGGAGCATGGTGAAAGATCTGGAAAACATGCACTATGAGAAGTGGATTAGGGAGCTGGGTATATTTAGCCTGGGGAAGATATGGTTAAGAGGTTACATGATAGCCATAGTTAAATATTTTAAAGGGTGTCATATTGAGTAGAAAGTTTGCTTTCTGCTGCTCTGGAGACTAGGACACAGGGCAATGGATGGAAAAAAGATTCCACCTAAATATTAGGAAGAACTTCCTGATCATAACAGCTGTTTCATGGTTGAATACATTGCCTCGGAGTGCCCTGGGCCTTCTTTGGAAGTTTATAACAGAGGCTGGATGACCATCTGCCAAGGGTGCTTTGATTGTGTCTTCTTGCATGGCAGAAGGGGGTTGGACTGGGGGTCTCTGGAGGTCTCTTCCAGCTCTTTGGTTCTATGATTTTATGACTTGCTGCCATCATGGCCACACTGGGTGGCCCAGTGGAACATGCATGCAAACAGCCAAGCAGCATCAGGACAGAGGGGCTGAGGTAATGAGAGGTGGTTGGGGCAGTTCCAGGGCCAGGATAATCCAGCCTACTCCTAGAGTATCCTGGCCAGTGCAGACAGGGGCAGAGATGAACCAGAAAGAAACCAGGGTCAAATGTTAGTCCCAAGTACAGTAGACACAGTGGATCAATTGCTGGAAACTTTGTTAACATGTAGGTAAATGTCACTTATTCAATGAGTATACTCTGTTTGGAACTGATGTTTGGATTTAAAGCCATGTTGCTCAGCAACTTTCAGATGGAATAAGAAGTTCTCTTCTAATTCTTCCTGTCCAGGAGAAGCCAGTGTCCGGTCTCATTGGATAGAATCAGTCCAGAGTCTGAGGGTGCTTTACCACCTAAGCAGAGACTGCCACTTGGAATTCAGTGCCTCATCACTCAGCACAGATTCCGTACAAATCCCAGCAGCTGTTGGCAAGGATGGATGGGTGCTTTCAGCACGTGAAAATATTTGCCATACTCCTTCACCACTAGTGTGGCTTAAAACAACTTAGGCAGCACTGAGTACAAACACACACATGCACAGGATTTGTAGGTCTCAAGATTCTGAAACTTTTGGTTGGCAAATATTATTAGGAGTTCTGAGTAGAAACCAGACAGTTCAAAGTGTCAGACAAATCAAATATTTTGAAGCATTTGATGTGAAAACAAACGCCTTAGTTTTTGCTCTAGTTCTTAATAGAAAAGCAATAGAGAGAGATCAGTACAACTGCAAAGAGATGCCTTTAAGTCAGGGTTCTTTCAGATTTTATTCCTTGTTTGCTTTTATTTTCTGCAGCTACAAGTTGTGTTTCTTTTCTTTTCTTTTTTTAGTTTACAGTCAACTGCTGAGAAATTCCCACTGCAGAAACAGTAGATTTTCTTTACTTGAATAGCTTTTCTGCTGAAAAAGAATAAGATCTGAGTACAATGTTCTAATGATTTCATTAAAACACCCAAATCTCTCTGGAGTCTTCCATCCAGTATTACTTTCCATGCACACAAATGGCTATCATTACTCTATGCTCATTCATAAGCAGAGATCTGAGTGGGGTGTTCATACAGAAACTAAATAAGTTGAGCGTAGAGAGAAGGTTGGGGAGCCAGGATCCTGACTGTAGAAACAACAATAATTTATTAATGAAGACAAGGGGCAGGGGAGAAAAGAAAGACAAAAAGGAAAGCAAACAAACCATTCCCCAAACAACTGCTACATAAAACAGCCCAGAGGCAATGCCTTTTACTCTTTTTCTCTTTGGGCATTCAAATACAGGATTCTGGGACTTTGCTTTTCTTGATAAAACTCTTGTAGTTATTGCCACAATTCCGCTGCTCAATTTTGCTGCTTGGAGAATGCATCACTTTAATTGAAAGATCGTCTGCTGGGAGCCAGGTCACATGACTGCTTCTTCAACCATGTTTTTCAAGGGCTTTCAAATGGGACTTCTGAAGGGCCACCAAGGCAATTTCTCTTGTCTTGTAAAAGCTGAAGGACTGTTTTTTGCTTCATTGACTTGTATAGGTTTAAACTTCAGGAAAACTGCTGGGCATGCCAGTACTTTATCATCCTTACCCCATATAACTGCTGCTTTTTGGGGGACTACAGATGTTGCAGTACAGGTGCAAAAAGCTGGTCAACCCCAATTTCATAGCCCCATAGTAGAAGGTGGAACAGTGGATGTATTGTTCTGTGGTTTCACTATGGTAAGCATGACCAGACTCCAGCAATAGAACCAGACAGACAGGCGGCATCTACACTGCAATTTGACATCACTTTAATTGCTATGGCTCAGTGCTATGGAATTCTGGCATTTATAGTTTTGTGTGACATGTAGCCTCCTCTGTCAGAGAGCTCTGGTGCTATTACAAGTTACAAATCCCAGGATTCCGTAGGAAGGGACCATTACAGTTAAAACAGTGTAAAACAGCATTAGTTTTGTAGTATGACAGGAGCCACAGCTACAAAAATAAAGAATCAAGTAGATGTTTATCTTTAATTTAGGTAGCACATTAACCCCTGAATGATTTAATTGTTCACAGCTCCCAAAACCTCCCTAGGGTTCTTCCTCCCTAGCTGACTGTTGTATCAAATGACATTTTTATAATGCCCTTTTCACAAAAGAGAGGAACATCAGACATATATAATTAGAAATGAAACAATAAAACACAACAATATAAATTACTAAAATGCTAAAATATTATACTAATATACTAAAAACAAGATCCTCATCAGTTGCTAGCAATCTCAGCCATGTTAGGCACACTCAGCAGTTTAATCTGGCAAATCGAAAAAGGTCTTCAACCCTTTACATAAGTGGGAGAGATCCTCCTCCAGCTGGTGGTGCAAAGGAACACTGTTCCACAAATGTGAAGCCAGATTCTAAAAAGTTTCCAGCCTTGCTAGATCTGTGTGCATTGGTGGAACCACCAATAATCATTGGCCTGTAGATCTTAAATTTCTGTATGGTACCTACCATACTAGCTGAGCTGCCAGTTAAATCATGGGGCCTTAAATGCCAGGAGCAAAAGTTTGCACTGAGCCTTGCCTCTTGGTGGGGATAAGATAGGAGGAAATAAAATTAACAATCTAAAATTCATGGATTAAACCATACTGCTACAATTAGAATCATCCAAGCCATTGTATTCCCCATTAACATGTACCGATGTGAAAGCTAGATAGTGAAGAATGCAGATAAAATATTCAATTCATTAGAGATGTGGTGCTGGAGAAAAGTGCTGAGGCAAGTTCAGCCTCAGTAGAAGGAGGAGTCAGGAGGAAAGAACATCAACAATTGAAGATATGTGGATGGCATCATTATAGGCAGAAAACATTGAAGACTTGGAACCATTATTAAGGAAAGTCAAAGAAGTAGGTCCAAAGGCAGGCTTAATTCTGAACATAAAGAAAACAAAAACAATGACCATGGAGGAACTACATAAATTCAACCTAAACAATGAGGAAATTGAAATAAAGAGCTCATGTATCTTGGATCAAACATTGAACAGACTGGAGACTGCAGTCAAGAAATCAGAAGAATACTAGGAATGGAGAGGCAGGTATGAAATAACTAGAATACATCCTAAAGTATAAAGATGAACAACTGAGCACTAAAGTCAGAATCATCCAAGCCATTGTGTTTCCCATCGCCGTGTACAGATGTGAGAACTGGACAGTGAAGAAAGCAGAAGAGAAGAAAATCAACTCATTTGACATGTGGTGATGGAGAAGAGTGCTAAGGATACTGTACCATGGACAGCCAAAAAAGACAAACAAATGGGTCCTTGAACAGATCAAGCCTGAAATGTCCCTGAAAATCAAAATGATCAAGCTAAGGCTGTTGTACTTTTGCCTCATCATGAGAAGACAAGACTCATTAGAAAAGACTATAATGCTAATAAAGGTGGAGGGCAGGAGAAAGAGAGGAAGACCTCACATCAGATGGATATACTCAATGACAGAGAACATGCTGTGAATCTACATGATGTAAGCAGAGCAGCGGAGGATAGGGAGTTTTGGAGTTGTCTCATCCACAGGTTTGCCATGAGTCATGGTTGACTTGAGTGCAGCTAACAACAATATGATAGAGTTTGTTTTATTTATTTGTTCTGACCTTTGGCAAAAGGACATTATAAATAAACGTGATGATGATGATGATGATGATGATGATGATGATGATGATGATGATGATGA